>NC_044036.1:204654355-204954355 GCF_901765095.1 Microcaecilia unicolor | reverse complement strand
TTCAGTCCCCAGTTCCAGCCCCCTTCATCCACCACATGCCTTGCATCCCCCCTTTTCAGCCCCAGACCCATTCTCCCACCTGCCCCAGGCATGGACCCCTTTTCCCTCCTGCCCCCTTGTCAGACCCCAGTTCCAGCTTCAGACCCCTTCTCCCATCTGAGCACTCCCCTCCCCAGTCCCCTTCTCCCCTTTGAACTCCCCCACCCCCCAATCCCCTTCTCCCCTCTGAGCACCCCTCTAAGCTCCCCCACCCCTCCCCAATCCCCTTCTCCCCTCTGAGCACCCATCTGAGCTCCTCCACCCCTTCCCAATCCCCTTCTCCCCTCTGAGCACCCACCTGAGCTCCCCCACCCTCCCCAATCCCCTTCTTCCCCTCTGAGCACCCATCTGAGCTCCCCCACCTTCCCCAATCCCCTTCTTCCCTCTGAGCACCCATCTGAGCTCCCCCACCCCTCCCCAATCCCCTTCTCCCCTCTGAGCACCCATCTGAGCTCCCCCACCCTCCCCAATCCCCTTCTCCCCTCTGAGCACCCCTTCTCCCATCTGAGCTCCCCCCCCCGAGCCGGTCCTGTCCCCCCTCCGTCGAGAGCCGACAGAGCCCTCTTCTCCTGCCGCCACCCTGCTTTCGCTGGTGTCGGGCCTTCCTTCGCTGTGTCCTGCCCTCGAGGAAATAGGAAGTTACCTCAGAAGAGGGCGGGACACAGCGAGGGAAGGCCCGACGCCAGTGAGGCGATTTTCTCCTTCACAGCATACGCAGGGCAGACACGAGGCACTGCCTGCGTCGCTGCATAGATTTAAAAAAAGGCAGGATGGTGGCAGGAGACGAGATCTGTCGGCTCTCGACGGAGCACCCCCCCACCCGCTGACATCCGGGGCAGACCACCGCCCCGCCCTTGCTACGCCACTGATTACAGGCACTCTTTCTTTCTTTTTTTTTTAAACCAGGATCTGAAGCATCGAACCGTGAAGTTAGTTTTTGCTGGCAACAATTCAAAATTGAACCCAGTTTAATCACAATTATATATCTCCTCCCTTGATACTCCTTCATTTTTAATAAGATGAATTTAAAAAGCATCTGATAAATTCCTCAAAATCTGCTGAGTTTTCCCCAGAAATATTGAGCTATCTTAGTCCATATCTTTTTTTCCCCAGTGATCAAGACAATCCACACTAGCAGTGAAATGAGGGTCACCTTTATTAAATTCCTTTTGAAAAAACATAAAACAAAAAACCAAAGCATTCTCTTGAAATATAGGGCCTGATAGTGACATGGCCTTGTCTCTTTGCTGTGTGAACCATAGGAATAAAGTTTCACTAATATTTTCATTTTATAAATACTTTTCATAGGGGCCATTTTACAAAATCTTAACATGCACTAAATGCCAAGAAGCCCATCTATGTTTATCTTAGCACTTAATGTGCGCTAATCTTTAGTAAAAGAATCCCCTAGGGCAGTGATGGGCAACCTTTTGAGCTTGGTGTGTCAAAATTCGCCAAAAAACCGAGCATGACTCGGGTGGTGTGTCACTTTGAGAAAAAAACCCATAATTTCGCGATATTTATAGTTTAAATAACAAAAATGTATAATTGTAATATATAACTGTATTTAATAAACCAAAACCTAATTATTTAACTTACCTGCTTAGTGACTTCTTTGTTCATCTGTCAGTCGGTTTCTTTTGTTGGTCTTGATATTATTTAACTTGTGTGGGGTGCCGTGAACTAAGATAAGTGAGGGGGAGGGGGAATTCTTTAACTAATCTGCCTATTAGTGACTTTTTTGTTGCTGAATTTCATTGGCTAAATCTTCAATTGAAGGTTGGTATTTTGTACACTTCAAGCCCAAGCAAGCGCTACTAACTTCATCTTTCAATTTGTTTCTTTTGTTGGTTTTGATATTATTTAACGCTGAGAATAAGGTTTCACAAAAGTACGTAGAGGGAAAAATTGTGAGTAAAGCCATTGCTATATTTTTCAGGGTGCTAAAAGTGTCTGGTAATCGGATCCAGGCACTCCAAATTTCCTGGTAACTCAGATATTCTCTTAATAATTGCATCTTTATTCTGCATATCGTGAAATAGAACTGGTGCACATCTTAGGAGAGTTTCTTTAATAAATCCTCCCTCACTGAGTGCTTTTCCATGCTGAGCTATGGAGTGAGCAATGCTCAAACTTGCAGATGTTAAATTTGTAGAACCTTTTACAAATGTAAGGATGGAATTAGATTGGCTCTTATAAAAGTGTAGCTGCCTGGAAATGTATTCCTTCCTTTCATCCTCACTTTTTTTCAAGAGCTGGGAATGATTAGTTTCAAAATGTCTATTTATATTCCACGTTCTGCTTACTACTGTTTCAGTACATAGAACGCAAAATGATCTGCCATTTTTTTCTATAATGCCATACATCTCGGTCCATGTCTCTTGAAAGGGTCGGCTACTGCTACTACCACTTCCTTTACTTAACCTTGGTTTTTTATTTTTTGGGTTCTCCATCAGGGGGGAGTGACAGAAGATAGAATTATAGATAGCCTGTTAGCCCTGCAGGCAATTAGGGGTTAACTAGCCTAACTGACCATCTTATGTAAATTAAGATGGCTGCCGCTATTTCTAATGGCGGGAAACGGCCCCCTTAGCACATGCCCTCGCCTCTCCCAGCCTCCCCCTCACCTATCTCAGTAATGATGGTCAATTAGAAATCCACGACACCCCAGAACAGTAGATTGGATGATGGTTGCTGTGGTTATGTGGTTGCTGGTAATGGCGATCACAGGGCCCTCAGAGATGCGTCCCCCACAGCATTCCGCTGCTCTCTGCTCCGCCGGCTGGAAGTGAGGTCAAACGGCCGTGCAGGAGCCGGGGCAGAGGGAGCAGCAGGGAGGGAACGAGCGGAGGACTCGGAGGGAGCCAATAGGAGCGCACACGGGTAAACATGCATCGGGGGGGGGGTGTGATTTCACCGGAGGGGGAGGTCACGCGGCACCTTGGGGGGGGGGCGCATTGGCGATCCACCCGGGTGTCAGCAAGGAACGCCACTGCTTCTCTGTATGCGGCCACATGCGGCCGCGTGTCATCGAAAATGGCTACGTGTGTCAGTACTGACACGCGTGTCATAGGTTCGCCATCAGGGCCCTAGGGTTTAGTCTATAATTAGAGGCACAATTGAAGTCTCATGTCTCTAGCTCATTTTGTTGCCATTTCCAGTCCATAACAGTTACTCTCTCCACTCCATGTTCCAGTCTGCCCAATAAGATAAACGTAGTATAAGGTATGATGAGATAATGCAAATTTATTTTTGATTTCTTAATTTAAAACTTTGTAAATAGAAGTGGGTGGGGAGATTGGGTCCCATTCAATGTTAATTTATTGCTTTGTATCAGCTGAGAGGCAAAGGTGAAGAATGCACAAAGGCATCTCAGCTCAGGGAGTATTAACTGTGAGGTTTCTATTCTTCTATCACCTTCTCCCACTACTCCAACCAGAGTTACACCTAATCACACTGACCACCCTTCAACATCTTCAGTCCTTCTGTGACTGTTCTCTTGTGCTTGACTGCTTAAATATTTTAAATTTAAATGCTTTACTTTTTGTCTATTAGATTGTAAGCTCTTTGAGCAGGGACTGTCTTTCTTCTGTGTTTGTACAGCGCTGCGTACACTTTGTAGCGCTCTAGAAATGTTAAATAGTAGTAGTAGTAGTAAATTTCGATTTATCCTTGCCATTTTCGGAGCACAGCCCTTAGAATTCTGCCTGACATTGGCCTTGTTCTCCAGTTACTGGAGCTGAATCTGTCCAGCCATGATCAGGGCATAGACCGTAGAAGAAGTCTGCCCAGCACTGGCTTTGCTTCTCAATTACTGGCCCAGCACTGGCTTTGCTTCTCAATTACTGGTGTTGCCATCTACTTACCACTAAGCTTCTTTGGTTTCATGCCTTCTATACAGGATTCCTTTGTGTTTATCCCACACATTTTTGAATTCTGTTACCATTTTCATTTCCACCACCTCCCGCAGGGGGACATTCCAGGTATTTCCTCCCTCTCCATGAAAAAGTACTTCCTGATATTATTCCTGAGTCGGCCCCCCTGCAACCTTGTCTATTCTTGTTAAAGTTTCAAGTTTCTGCTCTATAGATAGAAGAAACAGCAATGAGAGTTAGAGGCCCTTTTATTACCCTGTAGTAAGCTATATAAGTGCTTACCTCAGGTTAAAATGCCCTAATTTATTTTTTAGCTTTAGGTGTGTGCTTGGGAGAGAAAAGTGGGCATGGCTATGCTAATTGGTTAGCTCATACTACTACTACTACTTATCATTTCTATAGTGCTACTAGGCGTACACAGTGCTGTACACTTGAACATAAAGAGACAGTCCCTGCTCGACAGAGCTTACAATCTAATCAGGACAGACAAACAGACAAATATGGGATAAGGGAATTACTAAAGGGTATGTTTACTAAGGTGCGCTAGCATTTTTAACCAAGTTAATATATATGCTGAGTTCTTGCATATATAATTAATACAAAAATGTACTTCAAAACCATTTCAAAACAAGCAATACTTGGTTAAAACCTTGTAAAAGCATATGCTTGAAATGCAGAACCACTAAAAAACAGATTGAGAGTTAGCATTTAACGCTTGTACGCCATTTACACATGTACACAATGCTAACGTGCCCATAGCACCGCTTAGTAAACCTAGCCCTAAGGTGGGAATAAAAAATAGACATGGGTACTGTACAAGTGAATAGGGGTTAGGAGTTAAAAACAGCATGAAAAAGGTAGGCATTTTGCCTAGATTTGAAGATGGCCAAAGATGGAGCTTGACGTACTGGCTTAACAAGATAAAAGGAATGGAGTCTGGAGTTGGCAGTGGAGGAGAAGTGTACAGGTAAGAGAGATTTACCCAATGAATGGAGTTCCCAGGGAGAAGTGTAGGTAGAGATAAAAGTGGAGAGGTACTGAGGAGCTGCAGAGTGAATGCACTTGTAAGTCAATAAGAGGAGTTTGAACTGTATGCGGAAATGGATAGGGAGCCAATGAAGTGACGTGAGGAGAGGGCTAATATGAGCATAGTGACACTGGCAGAATATAAGTTGTGCAGCAGAATTTTGAACAGATTGAAGGGGAGAGAGATGGCTTAGTGGGAGACCTGTGAGAAACAAGTTGCAATAGTCTAAACGAGAAGTGATAAAAGTGTGGATATGGGTTTTGGTAGTGTGCTCAGAAAGGAAAGGATGAATTTTGGTGATATCATAAAGAAAGTAACAACAGGTTTTTGCAGTCTGTTGGATAAGTGTAGAGAAAGAAAGAGAGGAGTCAAAGATAACACAAAGGTAATGAGCTCATGAGACAGGGAGTTTGAGAGTGTTATCCACAGAGATAGAGAATGGGGAAGATAAGCTCAGTCTTGGTCATGTTTAGTTTCAGATAGCAGTGAGACATCCAGGCAGCAATGCCAGGCTAATATTTGCTGAAATTTCAGGTGTGGAGAGGTAGATCTGGGAGTCACCAGCATAAAGGTGATACTGAAAACCATGGGATGAGATCAGAGAATGAAGGGAAGAAGAATAGATGGAAAAAATAAAGAGTTCCCAAGACAGAACCCTGAGGTATACCAACTGATAGTGGGATAGAAGTGGAATAGGATCCACCAGAGTATACACTAAAAGTGCTGTGCGCTAACTGATTAGCATAGGATTAATGTGTGAGCCTAACTGCCTACAAAATAAGAGGCCCTTTTACCGTCCAACTACTGCATGACTCTTGCAGTAATTTCATTTTTTGTGCGCGTCCGATAAGTGCGTAGGTCATTACCACATGGATTTTTTACTGCTAGGTCAATGGCTGGCGGTAAGGTCTCAGACCCATAATGGACACACAGCAATTTTGATTTTGCCACATGCCCATTTTCTGCAAAAAAGGGACTTTTTTTATAGGTGCGCTAAAAAATGGATCGGCATGCACCCAAAACATGCACCTACACTACCGCAAGCCATTTTTCTGCGTACTTTAGTAAAAGGACCCCTAAGTGGCACTAATGGCCACATGCTAATGGGGAAATTAGCACATTGCGTTTATTGGAAAAACAGCAAAATCTGCCTTTTACCGGTACCGCTAAAAGTAGTCTTAGTGAACGAAAAAGACCCACTTTAGGGCTACTGCAGGTCACGTTTTAGCACTGCTTGGTAAAAGGATCCCTTAATGTGTCCAATAATTTTATCTAGCACTGCTGCCAGGAACAGGATGCCAGGAAAGAGAAAGTTAAAGCCATGCACATCTGAATGACCATCTGAATGAGTCTTCTCAGATAAACCAGATGGTCAGATAAGCAAGACTCTGCTATACAACCTGGAGGAAATGCATTCCAATGCCTTTATAAGGTATTAGGTGACTAGAGAGATGATTTCAAAGATAGGCTAAACAGAGGTGTAAAATGATGGTGATGATGATGATTAAGAATTTAACTGTAAGTAAAACAGCTATAGAAAATATCTGAGGGAGCTTCTAGAAGATAAACCAAAGATCAAGCATTCTGAATGTTACAGGAAGCCGATGTACTTTTTATTGGTTTATTTTTACAATAGAGCAGAAAATAACATTTATGTATTATTGTGATGCTGTGATAGCTGAAGATAAACATGTCAGTTGTTGCCACTGAAACATCAGATGCTGGCCCCAATGCAATAAACAAGACACCAAGGTTACATCTCAGCTGTGATATCTGTACAGCATTTGACAGCAGCATCAACACTAACTATAAACAGGTTATAAACAGGAAGATTTGCATAGGGAAATAGAAGGACTTCGTCCCTGCTCCACTCAGAAAGCAAAACTGATGTCTCATGTATGTGACAAGCAATCTTTTTCATATACCACACACCCTCTTATAGGCTTTATATCCAAAGGAATCTTTCATTAAATATTCCCCTTTGTTGACAGAGACATTTTCAAATGTCACATTCTATTAATCACAATGTTTCTTCCCTCTTTGGCCGTCAGCTCAGAAGGGAAGACAACAGATACTTTTTAGTTCTTGGAAGCAAACACAAAAAGGATGGAAAAACTGACAGATTCTATCATTATCAAGGAGAAAAGTTTTATCTTAACTTATTTTTGAATATCTTGTATGCCCAGGAAACAGCAAGAATACAATCTGTTAAAAAGCATCATTAAAAAGAGATGGCATTAAATATTTTCTTGTTGCCAGGAGCTTTAATTACAGCTTTCAGATTTCTACCACCAAATTCTCATTTCACATGTTTGTAGAGCTTAAGACTTCTTTGGTTTCTTTCCAGTCGCAAGAGCTCTAAAAATATAGTTTTAATTTATTTACTTAAACAACTTTCATGAAAATAAAATTGTTTGCTCTAAAAGTTTTCCTATGTAAATTGCTCTGCAAGAAAGAGATTGCCATACAATATTGATGACATTCAAGGACATAAAACCTATAGCACTTTTGTTTTGGTTCTGCAGTAGCTCAGACCAGCCTCAAGGTCTACGTATACACTGTCTGTGCTATCAGTTATCTGGAATGGTGCTGAACTCAATGTAAGATACTATGGAACATGTTTACTGGCTGCTGAACTGTAGAGGGCCAACTAGGATCCATACTGTTTCCCATTTAATTAATATCGTCTACCTACTTCAAGTCTCTAGCTGAGATGCTTCGGCCAATGGACAAACAATTCTATATCTATACCAATGATGTGCAATTACTTATGTCCATTGAACCAGATCTACCTACATTTTTGAGTAAAGTGACTGCCTGTGTAACTGCAACTCAGGAATGGGCAAAAACAAAACACCACCACCACCAAAAACAAAAACAACAAACTCTGCCTGAATCCCAGAGATTATTTGGGTACCTAACACAAGCGGACAAATACCTGACTTTAAAATGCCGTTTGGGAAATATGAACTCCCCCTAAAATCACAGGTTGGGAAAGCTGGGATACTGCTATATTCATCACTCATTCTGATCCCACAAATCCAAACAGCCTCTAAAAATTGACTCTGTCACCTGCAGCAGCTCACCAAAGTTCTCTTCATATACTGAAAAGATAAGTCTGACCACATTGGTCCATGCCATGATGTGATAACATCACGACTAGACTACTGCAATGCCCTGTATACTGGCCAAACCAAAAGAGTTTACATCAGCTCCAACTAATTCAGAATGCTGCAGCATGACTGATAAAAGGTTGCAAACAGCATGACCACATCATGACCTTCCTGCAAAAACTACACTGGCTACCAGTACCTTACAGGGCTAAAATTAAAACTCTGATTTTCAAGGTCCTCAGACAAAATGGACCAGATTTCTTAAAGAATAAGTTATCCCTCTACAAAACTTTGAGACCTCTAAGGTACTCTCAAAGAGTATCACTATCTGTACCTTCACCAAAAGAAATTGAATGATGTGATACCTGCCAGTGAGCCCTCCCAGGAGTAGCGTCTACACTGTGGAACTTACTCACATAGGTGTTACTTCTTAGTCAAAACTATCTGTACTTCAGAAAGCAGATAAAAGCCTAACTAACTCTTCTCCCAAGCCTTTAATACAGTGGTTCCCAAACGTTCTCGGGCCATGGCATCCTTAGTGTACCAGTAATTTTTCACAGCACCCCTAAGTCAAAAGGAATACCATAACAAAGTGTAACAGTTCTGCTAGTTAGGTCCAAACAATTAAATTGAAAGAAACATAATATTTTTTTCTTAAATAACCGTAATTACTTACTAATGAGATGTGTGCACCTGTTGACCACTGCACAACTTCTTAAACTTGGAATCAGATTGGACACTGCCACCCTCATTTCCTGTTCCACATTGATTGGACACTGCCACTTAGCAGAGGATATTCATCTTTCGTTAATTAATACAAACTGTTCCATGCTGCCAAATTTTTTGTCTTTACGGTCTTGTCTGTAGACAGCTCAATATGATCCAGTGGCCCTCAAAAATCAGAATTAAGTTATGGGTCAAATAAACATCATTGGATGTAAAAAAACGCTGTAACAGAGGGAAGCAATCTTTGCAACCATGCAGTCAAAGATTCAACACATTTATTTTGTCTAATGGGACGTGTGCGCCTGTTGGGCACTGCACAACTTCTCAAACCTTGGAATCAGATTGGACACTGCTACCCTCATTTCCTGTTCCATACTGATTTTTGTGCAGTACTTGGTTTTTATCACAGCAACTGCTGAAAACCTGCTTACCAAAGATATGACATTGCAAATGGAATGAGGATTGGTTGAGCTTTAGCGCTTAGCAGAGAACATTCATCTTTTATTAATATCCAAAACTCAGTTAGTTCCATGCTGCCAATTTTTGTTTTTAAGGTCTTGTCACAAGACAGTTCATTAAGATTCTTTTGTTCTGCAGAGGTAAATTCAAATGGGACCTTAGCACTGAATGGGATCCATGCAAACTTCTCCATATCTTCAGGAAAGTATTTTTGAAACCAGTGGCTCAGCTTTGTTAGGTGCTCCTCGAAAACATATTTCAGTTCATCAGTCAAATAAACATTATTGGATGCAAAAAAAGTGCTGCAAGAAGGGGAAACAATCTTTGCAATCAATTTCTTTTAATTTTGTTCTTCATAATAGTAACCTTTTTCTGCAGGCCAAGACCTTGTCTGTGAGTTTCAGAATTTGTGAGTTGTTTACCGGAAGTGAGAGATTCAACACAGTTTTTTGAAGATATCACACAGGTATCCTAATTTTGACAAAAAAAAATCAGTATCCAAGAAGTTTATGGCACACTCATGTTCTTCTTCGAGATAAGAATAAAGTTCCTGTCTTAATTTGAACACACAGGACAATATATTGCCATGGGAGAGCCATTGTGAGCTGTAGTAGTACAATAATGATGTGTGCTCAGATCCCATATCTTCATATATATTTTTTTTAAATCTTGCCTTCTGTGGCTGAGTTTTTATGAAGTTCACCACTTTCAACACATTTTCCATGACTAGGTTCAGTGGAGGACTGAGTTGTTTAGATTCAAGGACTCCCCTGCGGATTATGCAGTGGGTCCACAGTGCGTCAATGACTTTGCTTTGCATGAGTGCCTGAATTCCTCTATAACTGCCAGACATAGTGCGTCCACCATCTGTACAGAAGCCAACACACTTAGCCCTGTATAAGTTGTTTTCATGTATAAAATGTCAACGATCTCAAACAAGTCTTCTGCCTTAATACTTGAGTGATACTTTTACAAAAGAGATGGTCTTCCACAATGTTGTCACTATCTATGAACCATGTGTAGCAAATCAAGTGAGCATCCTTGTTGCTCTCCGTTGCTTCATGAAGTTGTAATCCAAATTCCTTCCCTTTCATTTTTTCAATTAGCTGGTCATTGAGGCCTTCGGCCATGTGTTTGATCCAGGGGCATAGCCAGATTTCAGCGGGAGGGGGGTCCAAAGTCCAAGGTGAGGGGGCACATTTTAGCCCCCCCCGGCGCCGCTGACCCCCTCGCCATTGCCGACCCCCCCGCCTCCGCCACCACCAACTTTGATGACTCCTGCCGACGACCCTCTCGACCCCCCTCCCACTGCCAACCCTTCCCCGCTGCCGCTGTTGCCACATTGGGCTACCTTTGCTGGCGGGAGACCCCAATCCCCGCCAGCCGAAGTCCTTTTCTTCCCGCGAAGGCTTCATTCTGTTTCTGACGTCCTGCACATACAAAGTGCAGGATGTCAGAAACAGAACAAAGCCTTCGCGGAAAGAAGAGGACTTCGGTTGTCAGGGATTGGGGTCCCCCGCCAGCAAAGGTAGCCCATGGCGACGACGGCGCCGGTGGGGGAGGGTCGTCGGCAGGGGGGTCCAGGTTCAAATTTACGGGGGCCCAGACCCCCGTGGCCCCATGTACCTATGCCACTGGTTTGATCCTATGACCAATCATATTGTTGGATAAAGGTACCTTTGAAAACAGACTTTCTGCAGATTCATCAACCATGATGTTTACCATATCCACTACTGCCGGTAAAATAAGATCTTCTGCGAAGGTGTGAGGCTTTTTACACTTTACGACTGTGTATGCTACTTTGTATGATGCTAGCAGAGCATTGTTTGGTATTGATGCTTGTTTACAAAATATACATTTTTACTCTTTTAATTATTTTAACTTTCTTTTGAAATAATCACGGCATTTGCTACCCATGTTTAGATGTTTGGTATCTAAGTGGCATTTTAGTTTATTTGGGATCATGTACTCTGGAGCCAAAATTTTGAGATATATTACACACTGCGGATGTTCTGCATGATTGACATTTACCCAAGTAAAACCAAAATCTAGATAAGTATCATATTTCCAATATTTTTGTTTTTTCATAACTTTACCACTGGTCTGTGGTTCATCTTTTCTTCATCTCTATAGGGTCCTTTTAGTAAGATGTCCTGAAAAATAGCCTGCATTGGTGTAGATGCATGCATTGGATGCATGCAGGTTCATTTTTCAGTGCAACCGCAAAAAAGGCATTTTTTTTGTCTGAAAATGGACGTGCGGCAGAATAAAAATTGGCATGCATCCTTTTTGGGCCTGAGACTTTACTGCCACCAATTAACTTAGTGGTAAAGTCTCACGCATTAACCGGGCAGTAATTTTCATCGTGCATACACTGCCAATTACTGCCTGGTTAGCGCCGCGTACCGTAAATTTTCCGACACGCATAGTGGATGCGAATATAAAATGAAATGACTGCCCAGGCCATGCGGTAGGCGGGTAGTAGTTCCAAATTGGTGTGCATTAGGCACACAAAGGTGCCTACATGGCTTAGTAAAAGGGCCCCTTCATTTCCTGTTCAAAAATCTTTCCATTGCGCATCCTTCTGCCTGCAAAGATTGTTGCCTGCACTCGGGGTTGTTGCAGCAGTTTTCACATTCAGTCTTGTTCTCCAGGAGCAGCCTTCTGCCTGCACTCGGGGCTGTTGCAGTAGTTTTTTTTCATCCAATGTTGTTGATTGATGTTGCTATCCAGTAGTAGCCTTTTTCCTGCAATTGGGGCTGTTGCAACAGTTTTTTTATTTCCAGTGTTGTTGATTGCCTGCACTCACTCTCCAGCAGCAGCCTTCTGCCTGAACTACCAGTGCTAGGTAGAAGAATTGGAGGGAGTTATCTCACTGATAGCAATCAAAGACAGCAAAGCATATGTAGACAGCACTGATAACAGCCCCATTGAATTCCAGAGTAAAATTTTGTTTCACTTCACATATCTATACTATCCAAAACAATGGGCACAGCAAGTTAAAAAGTACAATGAAAATTGTAATTTACAGCAAATCAAATACAAATAAAAAGTTATGAACATATAAACATGAATAATCATTCTACAACTGTAACTGGGGGCACCTTTTACTAAGCGGCATAGGTGCCTACACGTGCCAAATTGGATTTACCGCCTGGTTACCACGTGGACCTTGTGGTAATTTTTGCGCATGTCTGAAAAATATTTTTTATTTTCTGCCATGCGTAATGGACGTGCGCCAAGTTGGATTTGATGCACGTAGGTCATTACCATGCAGATTCTTTACCGCTAGGTCTATAGCAGGTGGTAAGGTCTCAGACCCAAAATGTACGAGTGCCAATTTTGATTTTGTCGCATGTCTATTTTCGGCAAAAGAAGAGAGGCCTTTTTTACAGGCGCGATAAAAAGTGGATCGGCGTGCACCCAAAAGCTGTGCCTACACTACCACAAGCCATTTTCAGCATGCCACAAGGGTGTTAACAGCCACAGTCCGATACAACCCAGTACTGGAATTGAACACGCATAACAGATAAGTGCCGCTCCTACTAATCCTATTTATAACACAGCGAAGATAAGTTCCACCTATCTGGAGTAGGAAGGCAGGCAGGCACAGTACGATGATGGTTCGGGGTTGTCGGGCTGTATACTGTGACCATTCACAATGGTAATTAAGCACGATAACAAACACTGAGCACTGCATAAAATTTTTTTTTTAATATACAGTATTGATGAATTAATTGAATATTTACATACTGGTGAGAAAGAGTATTGTCAGTTAAAATTTAATGCCAAGAAGTGTAGAGTGATGCACTTGGGGTGCAGAAACCCAAAAGAGGGATACTGAATAGGAAGGGAGAGATTAGTAAGCTCGACTCAGGAGAGAGACCTTGGGGTGCTGGTGTCTGAGAATCTAAAAGTGAGGAAACAATGCGACAAGGCGACGGCCGAGGCAGAAGGATGCTAGGCTGCGTAGAGAAGGGCATAACTAGCAGAAGAAAGGAAGTGTTGATGCCCCTCTACAAGTCATTGGTGAGACCCCACTTGGAGTACTGTGTTCAGTTTTGGAGGCCGTATCTTGCTAAAGAGGTAAAAAGACTGGAAGCGGTGCAAAGAAAAGCTACAAAAATGGTATGGGAGTTGTGTTGCAAACCGTACGAGGAGAGTCTTGCTGACCTGTACATGTATACCTTAGAGGAAAGGAGAAACAGGGGTGACATGATGCAGACATTTAAATATTTGCAAGGTATTAATCGCAAATGAACCTTTTTCAGAGATGGGAAGGCGGTAGAACTAGAGGACATGAATTGAGGTTGAAGGGGGCAGACTCAGGACTAATGTCAGGAAGTATTTTTTCATGGAGAGGGTGGTGGATATGTGGAATGCCCTCCCGTGGGAGGTGGTAGAGATGAAAACGGTAATGGAATTCAAACATGCGTGGGATAAACAGAAAGGAATCCTGTTTAGAAGGAATGGTTCCGCAGAATCTTAGCGGAGATTGGGTGGCGACACCGGTAATTGGGAAACAAAATGGGAGCTGGGCAGACTTCTACGGTCTATGCCCTGATTGTGACTGAATAGATAGGGATGGGCTGGAGTGTAAATTTTAAGGGGTTTCAACATTAGCTCCAGAACTTAGTACAAGAACAGTGCTGGGCAGACTTCTACGGTCTGTGCCCTGAGAAAGGCAAAGACAAATCACTCGGGTATACATATAAAGTATCACTGACCATGTAAATGAGTTTATCTTGTTGAGCAGACTGGATGGACCGTATAGGTCTTTATCTGCCGTCATTTACTGTTACTATGTTATGTTAGCTGAACAATACACTGTCTCCCATATCCTCTGAGATCTCTCTTAATCCAGATGCAAGGCAGATCCTGCTGAATTCAGCCACTGGGCGATCTTCCAGTATCAGAGGAGAAGTGTCCTCAAGAGATGACGTCGGAGATACATTCAATACTTTGAGAGCGAATGCAGAAGTAGGAAGGGGAGAAACTTCTCCCACATATCTTTTTCGGTAAGTTCCTGCTTCTGAGAGGGGAGCAAGAGAATCAGAAGCTCCTCAGCTGTTTCATTTCACTTTGCAATGACCTGTAGTGGTTTCTCTGGACTCTATCTGACTGGAAATTGGATAGAATGTTGTCTAAACAATTTTCAACATATAGGGCTAAATTCTAGATATGGCACCGAAAGAATTTGTGCTGAAAAAAACCCATATAAATGGTATTCTATAATCCACACTTATAATTCAGCACGGTTTATAGAATTAATGTTTAAACGGAGAGGTCGTAAGTAAATTTAACTGTGGCCATTTGCACCATGCAGACAAAACTTCATCTTTAATATAGTACTTCCCTTAATGGTGCTGGCTCCAGAGTAAGGAATTGTCACCCAGACTGTGACACTGTCTACATCAAAGTCTTTGAAAATTAGCATTAGTTAACTGGCTAAACTTAACCATCTAATTTACACTAGTAGGAGGATAAATTTAGCTATCAAATTTTTTGTGGGCCTAGGGATACAGGTAGGGTGGAAGAGGAAAGTTAAGGGGCCCTTTTAGTAAGCGGCAGTCTTCACTAACCTGTGCTTACCACGCGCTAAAAGGCACTACTGCAGGACATGGTCAGGCATCCTGCGGTAGTTCCTGGATCAGAGTGTGCTACCCACATGCTAAAAAAGTATGTTTTATTTTTTACTAAACAAAACATTTTGTTTTATTTTTTTGCATGGGGGGTGTGTTTGGAGGTGGATAGTAGGTGTGCCCTGTGCTATCTCAGACAGCCTGAAAATCCTAGGCATTATAATGGGCTGCAACTTAACACTAGAGAGCCAAGTGACATCCACAACAAAGAAAATGTTCCACTCACTGTGGAAACTCAAACACGTGAAACAATTCTTCCCAAGGGAAACATTTCGCAACCTGATAGAATCAATGGTACCAAGCCATGTAGAATACTGCAATGGAATTTATGCGGGATGCAAAGAACAAACCTTAAAGAAACTTCAGACCACTTAACACACGGCAGCTAGGCTTATCTTTGGAAAACGCGATTTGAAAGTGCAAAACCCCTTCGCGAAAAACTACACTGGCTCCCAATCAAAGAATGCATTGCTTTCAAAATCTGCACTCTGGTTCACAAAATTATCTACGATGAAGCTCCAGGATATATGACAGACTTGATCGACGTACCAACTAGAAACACATCCCAATCAACACGAACGTACCTAAATCTGCACTACCGAAGCTGCAAAGGACTCAAATACAAATCAACTTACACGTCCAGTTTTTCCTACATAAGCACACAACTGTGGAACACATTGCCAAAAGCCTTGAAAACTGCGAACGGCCACCTAAACATCTGGAAAACACTAAAAACTAACCTGTTTAAAAAGGCATACCCTTCCGATCCAACATAAATGCCTGATCTCTGCAACACAACAAAACTAAAGAACATAATGGACATATCACAACTCTTCCGTTATACGATTCCCTAGTGTGGCTGTGCCACATGAACTTTATCTTACCACAACATCACTTTGTATTTGTTTACACCGGAGTCTGTAACACCTCTACGGTACTATGTAAGCCTCACTGAGCCTACAAATAGGTGGGAAAATGTGGGATATAAATGTAACAAACAAATAAAATTAATAAATCAGGTAGCATGGGTAAATCACCACACGCTGCCCAATTAGTTCGGGGTTAGCGCAGAAGTCCTTACCACTTAGTAAATAGGTGGCAGTAAAGACTCACATGCTAATGGCCATGCGTTAATTTGGAAATTAGCAAGTGGCCATCAATAAGGAAATAGAAATTGCAGCCATTTTACAGCCGCTCTAAAAGTGGCCTTGGTGCATAGAAAAGCCTCATGCTACTGACACCACAGGTCAATTTTTAAACGCAGCTTAGTAAAAGGGCCCCCAAGAGACTAGAGTTGGTTTTCAAGGTAAACTACCTAATGTATCAATCTGGATAATCCAGGATGATCTCTTTGCCTTCCCTTCCACCGGACTGTAAATATCATTTAAAAAATGTGCTCATGGCCATCCCTTTCCCTTCCCATTCTGCCATTGTCAAATTATTAAAGGAAAATATTCAAAAACCAGGCTATCCAGACTGATTTAAACACGTTGGCCTGTTACACATTTGCAGTGGTTATACAAAATCCAGATATTCAGTACTTGTATGTGCATTGCGGCATGCGCTGAATATCCTGACAGAGTGAGCAGTGATATTAAAACTGCTAACTGGATAGCTAACCAGATAAAATTAGAACAACGATGTTTCCATTGTAAATTTATCTAGAGAGTTATCTGGTTAGCAGTATGAATATTGCCTGCAATTGGATAATTGTCAGGATCACCTATGCCCTGCTAATATACAACCCCTACACTATCTGGATAGTGCTGTAGAGGTCTGTAAGGATATTAGTCGCCCTGTCTGTATAGTGCCACTGTATATCCCCAGATAGCTGTGGCTAAGGGAAATATCCAGATAAAAGCAGCAGTTCTCTAGATATTTTCTGTGAATATCAATCTGTGTATTTAGGGGCCCTTTTATTAAAGGGTTGGAGCTCCTCCCCAAAATGGCTGTGCAGCAAGTGGTTCACTTACCACATGGCCATTTCTTTTCCAGGAAAAAAGACTCCAGTAAAAGGGGACCTCAGCACATGTCTAAAACATGTGTTGAGCATAGGCCCCCTTTTATTGCAGTTTAGTAAAAGGACCCCTTATATCAAACATATAAATGACAAGTGACCAACTCACCTGCAAATGCGCAGTAGAGACTTCCCTCTCTGTCCCGCCCTCACGTCAAGATGTGATGACGTCAGAGGACGGAACAGAGAGGGAAACGGAGTCGGACTGTCGGACACTGATGCTGCCGCTGGAGCAGTGGCGTAGCCAGACTGCCAATTTTGAGTGGGCCTGAACCCAAAGTGGGTGGGCACAAAATTTTCTCTGTACCCCCCCCCCCCCCCCCAGCAAAATTTAGTCACACTCAGATGCATTTGTCACACAGGGTAAAGTGCTGCTTTTCAGTGCATCCGATTTCAGACAATTTACTAATCCTTTTCAGTGAGCTTTCAGAGGCCAAAACCTCCTGCCTCAGGTCAGTATAATACTGTTACGGTATCCTCTCCTGACCTAAGGAAGGAAGTATTGGTCTCTGAAACTTTATTAACACAGGTACCATATTACTTTATCCTAAATTAAAAATAAAATTATTTTCTTTACCTTTGTTGTATGGCCATTTACTTTGTCTCATTGTGTCTCTAGATTCTGCTTTCTTTCATTTAACTCTTCTGCCAGGGTTTCCTGGCCATTTGTCATTTTTCTCTCCTTTTTCTTTGCTTTCTTCAATATTTTTCTGCCTCTCTCTGTGTCCAGATTTAATTCATTCTTACTATCCATTCTTTAATTTCCTTCATCTACTTATGGCTTTTCATCTTTTTCTCACCCTTGTTCTCCCCATGCCCCTTCCTCTTATTCTCCAATCTTTCACTACTCCCCCTTTCCATGCAGCAGCTCTCCTCTTTCTCTCCCCATCCTTCCAGTGTCTCCCTTCTCTCTCCCCATCCTCCAATAGTCTCCCCTCTTTCTTTCTGCATCCTTCCATCCAGTGTCACCTCTTTCTCCCTACTCTTCCATCCAGTGTCTTCCCTCTTTCTCTCCCCATCCTTCTACCCATCTACCCTCTCTCCTGATCCTTCCATCTAATGTCTCTCTCCCTCCTTCTAACCAGTGTCTATCTCTCTACCCTTTTCTATTCAGTGTCCCTTCTCTCTCCACATCCTTCCAGTCTCTCCCCTTTCTCTCTGCATCCTTCCATCCAGTGTCTCTCTCCCCACCCATCCGTTTTCCCTGTTTCTCTGCCATCCTTCCATCTGTTTTCCCTCTTTCTCTGCCATCCTTCCATCTTCTTCCATCTCTGTACCTCTATCTTCCTCCATGTTTAGTATCTCCTTTTCTCTGTGTCCCTATATTACTCTGTCCATCTTCTCCCCTCTCTTTGTCCCCAGTGCCAATATATTTCTACCCTCTCTGACCCTACCCCATCCAGCTTCTCTCCTTCTCACTCCCTCCTCTTTCCAGCATCTGGTTTGGTTGCTTGATTTCCTGCCTCCCTCCCTCAAGCTGTAGGTTTAATATTCCCTTTTCCTTCATCTCCTTGGTCTGGTATCTCTGTTTCCCTTCCCTCCCTCCTTGTGCTGTACCAGCAGTTCTCTCCCTTCCCTCCAGTTCTCCTCCCATGTCCAGCAGCTCTCTCCCTTCCATCCAGATCCCCTCCGCCTCTTCCTCCCACATCTAACAGCTCTCTCCCTTCCACCCAGATCCCCTCCTCCTCTTCCTTCAGCAGCTCTCTCCCTTCCATTGTCCCATCCTTCTCTTCCTCCCATATCCAGCAGCTCTTTCCCTTCCCTCCAGTCCCTTCCTCCTCTTCCTCCCTTGTCCAGCAGCTCTCCAACCCCTTCCTCCTCTCCCTCCCATGTCCAGCAGCTCTCTCCCTTCCATTCAGTCCCCTCCTCCCCTTCCTTCAGCAGCTCTCTCCCTTCCATCGTCCCCTCCTCCTCTTCCTCCCATGTCCAGGAGCTCTCCCCCTTTCCTCCAGTCCCTTCTTCCTCTTCCTAGCTTGCCCAGCTGCTCTCCAGCCCCTTCCTCCTCTCCCTCCCATGTCCAGCAGCTCTCTCCCTTCCATTCAGTCCCCTCCTCCCTTTCCTTCAGCAGCTCTCTCCCTTCCATCGTCCCCTCCTCCTCTTCCTCCCATGTCCAGGAGCTCTCCCCCTTTCCTCCAGTCCCTTCTTCCTCTTCCTAGCTTGTCCAGCAGCTCTCCAGCCCCTTCCTCCTCTCCCTCCCATGTCCAGCAGCTCTCTCCCTTCCATTCAGTCCCCTCCTCCCCTTCCTTCAGCAGCTCTCTCCCTTCCATCGTCCCCTCCTTCTCTTCCTCCCATGTCCAGCAGCTCTCTCCCTTCCCTCCAGTCCCTTCCTCCTCTTCCTCCCTTGTCCAGCAGCTCTCCAACCCCTTCCTCCTCTCCCTCCCATGTCTAGCAGCTCTCTCCCTTCCCTCCCTCTTCCAGAAGCTCTCCAGCCCCTTCCTCCCACCTCCAGCAGCTCTCTTCCTTCCCAGTTCCCTCTAATCCCCTTCCTCCTACAAGTCTGACTCTGTCTCTGGCAAAAGTATCCCTTCCCCCCCCAACCAACAAACCACAAATCCAGCACTTGCCCTCCAGGCCCATCCATCCAAATCCTTCATCGCTGTCGCTGCCTTTTCTCCCGCGGCTTCCGGGAGGCAGCGATCAGCGTTACCTGTCAGTGCCTGCCCTGAAATTCTGCTTCTCTTCTCCCCAGGCTTCGCCCCGCTCGTTTCTTCGCTCGTCGGCAGCGCTACGCTGCGCTGCTATTCAAACAGGCAGCTCCACTCCTCTCTGCCGCGTCCATCCGGCCCTACTAAACAGGAAGTGCATCAGAGGGCCGGATGGACGCGGCAGAGAGGAGCGGAGCTGCCTGTTTGAATAGCAGCGCAGCGTAGCGCTGCCGACGAGCGAAGAAACGAGCGGGGCGAAGCCTGGGGAGAAGAGAAGCATAATTTCAGGGCAGGCACTGACAGGTAACGCTGATCGCTGCCTCCCGTAAGCCGCGGGAGAAAAGGTAGCGACAGCGATGAAGGATTTGGATGGGTGGGCCTGGAGGGCAAGTGGGTGGGTCTGGGCCCGTCCAGGCCCACCCGTGGCTACGCCCCTGTGCTGGAGCATGGAAACAAACATCATGCGCACCAACCTCCACCCTCCCCCCCATCCCCGCCGCCGCTCCCGCCCCCTCCATATCGGGCCCCCTGCACTGACCTGACAGTGCCTCTCACCTCCATGTGGAAGCGCTGCAGGCAGCAGCAGAGCCATCTGCTGCTGCCTGCAGCGCTTTCACATGGAGGTGAGAGGCGCTGTCAGGTCAGTGCAGGGGGGCCGGCACGGAGGGTGGAGGGTGCGCTGGCGAGGAGGGTAGCTGGACATGGGGGAGGGCAGGGGGGAAAGGGCATGGTTTCTGGACATGGGGTGAGAGCAGGGCAGAGAGGAGGGTTGCTGGACAGGGGGGAGGCCAAGGGAAAGAGGAGGGTTGCTGGATATGGGAGGGGAGGAGGATCGGTGGACAGGGTGAGGCCAGGGGAGAGAGAAGGGTTGCTGGACATGGGGGGAGGGCAGGGGAGAGAGGATGGTTTGCAAAACACAAATCTCGCCTGTTTTAACGGGCTTAACGGCTAGTTGTTACAGAAGAAACTGCTGTCCCTCCCACCATACTGGAAAAATATTTCACAAAATTCCCATTCTGTCACTGTAAAACTTATTACCCCCCGAAATCTTCACGGTTATCTTCGTTATCATCCCTTGTCTTCCTAGGTTTCAAAAAGAAATTAAAAAAAATATATATATAGGCCTATCCCCTTTTTCTCCCTGTGTTTGAGCTGTAAAAATCATAGAGAAAAGATGTAAACAGCTACACCGCTTCTTTCAAGTATCCAGCAGTAAAACAAAATCAATCAAACAAAAATCCCTACCATCACTGCTGTTCAGATAGGATAGTATAGAAGTTGAAAATTTCCTTCCCTCTCTCTCGGTTTAGATTTTGTTTGTATGTTTTTTTCTCATTTACTGATGCTTTTTTTTTCTTAAATTCTTTTAAAAGAACAGAATAAAGCTGGGTTTCAATAGCTCTTCATTGTGTTAGTGTAACTGTTCCTGCCACTTTTTGATGCATTTTGAATTGTTGCAATGTTATGTTCTCTGAGCATAAAAGCAAATTGTTTTGAAATTGTATATTATTTTTACTTAAAGCTACAGTGCTTCATCCTCCTTGAGTTAAAACCAAGTAATTGGATCATATTATTCTTCACTATGCAAGTCTGTTTAAAACCTGTTGTACAGCAGCTCCACTATTCAAAGTTACCTGGCTGTCATAAGTGATAGATCTGTCCAACTGTTCCTATCAGGTTATTTTAGCTAGAAATAATCCAATGAAAAATGAATTGATTTCTGAAAAGAGCAAATATACTGTAAATAAGATCATTGTATTCACTGTAAATTTTCTATAGTAACTGGCAATTATACAAATGAAGTTATACTGAACATATCAGTCAACTTAAAACATAGCAGTACTAATATGAATGTATTATCTTGCATGTAAAAGGATTCTTATTCTCCTTACTAGATACCTATTAGGGAGGTGAATTCATGTGGGAAATGTCATGTTGTTTCCTATTGTTTTTTGGTCTAAAACAACAGGAAAAAAAAACTTGGATTTTTACCCTGCGTTGTAAATAGTGCACACTAGTGAGAAATAGTGTTCTTGTGCACTACTAAAAATATTGCTCCAGAAATATATTTTTTTTACAACAAAGGGGGCCAAAGTGGTGGCTTTAATGGTTGCAGGACTAAGATGTTCTTACTTTTGCTGTTCAAACTGCAGGAACATTATAGTAAAGCTCAAGGGGAAGGACAGAACTTAGCCATTTGAGCTGGTGTCTTCCCCAGGATTGGTCCAGCAGACATTAAGGGGCTTCATGCTCCTGCAAAACCAGAGCAGGATCTCAAAAGCCAGAGCATGCAGAAGTATTAACCCCATGATCAGAGCTCCAGAGCATGTGAAACAATGCACTTGTGGGCTCTGAACACAACTAGCATGCAAATGCATGCAAAACAGGTCTTTTAGTGCAAATAGCATTACAATGCATGCAAAACCTATTTCTCCCCAATGATCAGCAACCAGCATGCCAAACATTGGCTGGCTGGCCATGGCAAACCCTACGCCAACTTGGAGCTGACATTAGGGTTTTCAAACCATTGGGGAGGAATGGTGAGCCCTGTCCAGCATGAATTTGCATGCTAGCAGGCCCCTCAATCCCCCTCAATGCAGCAGCCCCCCTGCAGGAACCCCAACCCCTCAGCGACACAGGAGCTGGAGGTCTGGTGGACCTCCAGTCTCTCCACCCCCCCCCCAACATAGGTTCAGGGGGGCTGGAGATCCAGTGGGTCTCCAGCCCATCTAGCATCCCCTCAGATGTCCCTGGTGGCCCAATGGGCTGTGGGTCAATCCCCCCATCTGGTGGTCTAGCGGCCCTTCCCCACCCCTTACCTTCGTCATAGGGTAGAAGTGTGGGAGGATTATGCCTGAGAATGCGCTCAGGCACAATCCTCCTGCACTTGTTTGACAGGTCTGGGCTGTCAAAAACCCAGAGGAGGTCCATGGGACCACCAGACCCCAACTACCCCCACCCCGAGCCAAGCGAAATGGGGGCTGGAGGTCCAGCAGACCTCCGGTCCCCCAACCCCCCGACACAAGTTTGGAGGGTTGGAGATCTGATGGGTCTCCAGCCCCCCTAATCCCTTCTATGGTGTGAAGGCCTGTCTAGTACATCCCAGGATGCACTGAGCAGGGCTGTGCACTGCCATTTTCGAGGCAGCACCAATGGAAGAGGAGGGAGGCCACCTCCCTCCTCAATGAAGGTAGGGGGTGGGGAAGGGCCGCTAGACCACTAGGTGGGGGGTTTGACCCACAGCCCACTAAACCACCAGGGACATCTGAGGAGATGCTGGTAGGGTTAGAGGGGCTGGAGACCCACTGGATCTCCAGATCCCCTGAACCTGTGTTGGGGGGAGGGGGTCGATGGGACCGGAGGTCTACCGGATCTCTAGCCCTCTGTCACTGGCGGGGGGGGGGGGGTCGGGGTTCCTGTGGGGGGCTACTGCATTGGGGGTAATGGGGGCCTGTTAGCATGCACATGCATGCTGGCCAGGGCTCACCATTCCTCCCTAATGGTCTGCAAACCATCTCGCCAGCTTCAAGCTGGTGTAGGGTTTGCTGCGGCCAGCGAGCCAATCTTTACACACTGGTCGCTAATCATTGGGGATGAATAGGTTTATCATGCATTTGCTTGCTTCTTGTCTACTTTCAGATTTTCAAGCTGTTCGTAAATGCTTTCTTCCATAAACAGTGCAATATCCACTCTGTTCCCAGATATGCCTTCAGCAGCCAACTGTGGTCCTTCACCAGGATTTTCTGCGTGAATACCAAAGAGAAATAATAGCTTAGTGCATTTGCTTTATTCTCATCACTCACCATATAGCCATTCTCAGCATCTTATAGTCTTACAACTCCATTCCTAGCTTTTCTCCTCTCCCCAATATATCTGAAAAAGGTTTTTTTTAACCTCTATTTACATCTTTAACCTTTTTTTCTTCTGCCTTCAATTTCACTAGCCAAATTTCCGTCTTTGCTTCTTTGAGTTTAATCCAGTAATTTTTTCTGTGATCCTCTTATGGCATTCTTCTGCATTTCTTGAACAAATCCTCTTTTGTCCTTATTTTGTTTTGACTACTTGTTTGGACAACTATATAGGCTTCCTTTTTCTCTTGTTTTTGTTTACTTTCCTTGTATAAATATTTGTTGCCATAATTATAGCAGCTTTCAGCTTGGACCACTGTGCTTCCACTTCTCCTATGCCTACCCATGCCCTCAGCTCCTTCTTTAGGTATTCCCCCATCTCACTAATATCAGCACGTCTGAAATCTAGTACTTTGAGTTTTGCACATCTGCACTCTGCTTTTGCTCTTATATCAAACCATATCAAGTGATCACTATTTCCTAGGTGGACACCCACCTGAACATTGTAAAAACTTCCTCCATTTGTGAGCACCAGATCCAGTGTTGACTCTTCCCTCATGGGTTCCGTCACCATTTGTCTGAGCAAAGCACTTTGACAGGCATCCACGATCTCTCTGCTTCATTTTGATTCTGCAGAAGGATGTTCCAGGCAAGTTGAAATCTCCCAGCAATAGCACTTCTCCTTTCATTCCAAGCTTATGGATATCATCTTATTAGATCCTTGTGCAGCTTCTCAATTTGTGCTGGGGTCTGTAGATAAACAGTGTAGATACAGGTTCCATTTTCTCTTTCCAGGACGATTCATATAGCTTCTTCCTTTCCCCAGGTTCCCTTCATTTCAGCTACTCTGTTATTATTTATATTGAGAAAGGCATAAAGGGTGATCGCTATGAAGCTCTTTTTTGAACAAGTATAAATAAGGATCTTAAATGTAATGTGATGCATAACTGGAAGCCAGTAGGCCTCTTTGAGTAAGGGGGTCACATGATCGTACTAAAATAACCTGAAGGTCTGGCTCTGGGTTCCTATTTTGTAAATGTGCATTTACATGATCATTATTAAAACAAAAATACAATTTTGGACTTCTCCCCAGACACCCTCTTATAAAATTACCTCCATGTGTGTGTACATAGCTTTTTAAAAATATATGTGCTTGTATATCTGAACTGACCCAACTCCATCCAAACTACACTTCACAGAACATCTACAAGCAGATTGTATAACTGGAGGTGCAATCTTGAATAGCAACGACTGTTTGTATGTGAACATCCATATACAATTTTATAATAGCCATGTTTCAAGAATGAGAGGTGGAAATGCTTCATAAAATTATCCTCAAACTGATTTACAGCTTCCTGTTTGCAATCAAAGTTAAGAGTGTAGGTTCTCTGGGGAAAAGATCTACCAAATACATCTGAATGTCTATCTTGCCTTAGGCTCAGATTTGGAAAGGCAAGTAATTCAATCTAAAATCCAAATTATATCTAAAATACAGCTTTCAAAATAAAAATTAAATGTCAAAACCTTTTCATTTTCCTGGTTAAGCAACTAAAATGTGCCATTCCTATAAAAGAATAAAGTAAAACAGGCCAGTCCCCAAAAGCACAGATCTATTGTCATAAATAAAATGTGCCCTGCTGAAGATAGCTCGAGCTAACCTCTAGTAAAAGACCTCCTTATGCTCTTAAGCTTTATTTGAGTTATCTAGCTGTAACAAAATGTAAAATATAGGTATTTTTAACCTCTGTTTTCCCTTACTTAGCTGTAAATTTGTGGAATTCCTTACCATGACTTCTCAGGTTTGAGAGTGACTAAGTATTATTTTGTTACATGTTAAGAACATATCTTTTTAAAGAAATATAGTCTTGGCATTTTATATTTTAACTAATAGTGATTGTAGTCTTATGTTGCTAATTCTCAGAAATGACTGGCAGAAACCTTTTGTAAACCACATAGAACTGAAATAATTTTATTATTTTGGTATCGCAGTATAAACATATGTATGTTGCATGTATATTGTATTGTAAACTTTACATAGCTAGCCATTCCATAAATGTGGAACTAAATAGGCTTCTGTGTGTGCCTATGCACTTTTAATTAGACATTATACAGTTAACTCTCGCATTAAACTTTTTGCCCTGTCTGACCCTTATGATTATATGGTACAGTGTAGCTTGCTGAATATTGAGCAGCATATTAGTAAAAATGAACATTGAACCCCAGTTTGGAAAAGGGACACTGCTTTTTGAGACTGAGCAGCCAGGGGGCTCAGTTCAGAGGATGCTTGAAAGTAAATGGATTGACTGAAAATACATCAACTGTGGTACAAGCAAAAGCTAGGCATGTAGTTGAGTCTATTTTAGGTATCAAGACACCAATACATGTGTGATTAATCAAGAACTTTCATTTTTTTGTTCAATATCAATTTAACATTAAGTAAAAAATGTTGTCTGTGCTAGGAGATTGGTTTTATATAAAATAGATATGAAGGATAGCCATTCTGCATCTCTGGTCCCAAGGATATTTTTATAACAGAAATTCATTTTATTTGGTGATTAAGACTAAGCTACAGACAGTATCTCAGGCATGAAGGTTGCGTATATTGTTTCTTTTGCAAGGTAAGAGATTCATAACTCATGCTGCAGAAGTCAGTGAATTATAGAGGTCTTTTGCCCAAGTGCATGAAACATCAGAAACCACAAGTGAAATATTGCATTCATTATGTAAAGCTTTATGTCTTCAAAGGCTGGAAATCTGGATATCTGGAACTTTTTTTTTTCTAAAGCAATACAGAAGGTCAATTCACTAGTAAACGGCAAGCAATTATGTATGAGGAACTGGATGATTTAAGAGAATGGCACAGCATTATAGGACTCTGGTTCAGTAGTAACTGAAGCCATTCCATTCAGAGACTGTTTTCATAACCTTTGTGAAATAAATTGGTGGTTTTAGTCTAGAGGAGTGTATTGGGAAATGTTTCATTTGTCATATTATCTCTGGGTTTTTCAAATGTATTTTGTTTTATTTTAAGAAGTTTTTCTTTGAGGTGTTTTCTTTGTCTTTAGTATGTAATAATTTTAGTGCACAGTATTCCTGTACAGCACACTTGTTAGGAATAGGACACATTAAATACAAAAAAGGGGCAATTCTATAATTGAGTGCCCACATTGAAGCACCAGCTACTTATGTGAATGTACAGAATACCTGCACTTTCTCGGGTAAGTGTACACTTATGCATGTAAGTGACAGCAAAACAGCTAGTGCTAGTCTGTAGAAAATCACAGTATACACAAAGTAATAATAAAAATTACATAAAAAGGCATAATTAAAACTGTTACATAGGCATAAAATAGTGTACTATTATCAGCAATAAACAGAGTGCAAAGTCAGACCAAATATGTTGAGCAACTATATAAAACAATATTAATGAATACATATCACATAACTGTAATTTTGTTTGTTAAAACATAAGCAACAATAAACCTACCATGTCTCAATGAAGCAAGTCATATTCATCTAAGATATACTCCTCTTCAAAAGTGTAATATGATTGTATGAAAATTATTTCTTACAAAAACAGTATAATCATTTTCTAAATTTAAACCATAAGGTTTAATCGTGTTGAACCTAAAAATTAATCTTTGTTCAGCCTGTAATAATAATCTATCTACATCACCTCCTCTCCAATGTGATTCAGTTTTTAATAATAAGACAAACCTAAAATCTTCAGATTTATGTTGATGTTCATATGCATATTCAACCAATGGTTTATCTGATGCTTTTCTTTTTATGGCACTCTTATGTTCCATAATATGTCTGTTAAATGCTCTTTTAGGGCCCCTTTTACCAAGCTGCGGCAAAAGGGGGCCAGCGCTGGCATTGGTGAGTGTTTTACACACTTGCTGAGGCCCACTTTTACCGCAGCTGGAAAACGGGAAGTCTCGCTTTCTTACAGAAAATGGCTGGGTGGGGTTCGAGATTCAAGATGGCAACTAAGCAGGTTGTGTGAGATGAACGCTCTCCACATATTCTAAAAATATACCTTTTTTTCTTCAAAAGAGCATGCCAAAAAGGAAGGGTAAGCTAGAGGGACCACCCCTTCTGAAGCAAATAACCCCCTTAACCGGGCAATCATTAATCTCCACATTTTTTTGTTTCGACCCCACTTACTGGCATTTCCGCTACCGGGGCAAGGAAGAGCCCCGTTCAGGAGAGTGATTTGTCACTCAGCCCGTTAGGACCTGCTACCCCTCTACCTCCGCAACCAGATGGAATTTCTGTACTGAGTCTTGGAATTGAAACAGATTTGAAGGAGTGACGGCAACCGAAAATATCTCTGGGATGGTGGAGGGAGAACAACGACTACCCGATATGATAACAGGGGATACCACGGCTGATATGTCCCAAAATGCTGGTTTACAAGAAGAAATTTCCCTTTGTGCAATGGCGATTCAGCCGTTGGTTAGGCCCCAGGTGTCGTTGGAATCAATCTGGAGTGCCCTTGAGTCTCTGCATAAGGTCTGTACTTCCTTTATATCAGTATCTTAAATAATGCTACTCAAATAAGAACTTTAAAAGAAAAGTTGGAGGGTGTTTTGATTAAACAGACTAACTTGGAAAAAGAAATGGCTAAAGTATTAGATCAACAAGCCCAAGTCCCTGGGGACTGTTTATTACTTCATCGAAAAATAGAAAACTTAGAGAACCTATCCAGAAATTTGAATCTACGTATACTAAACTTTCCACAATCTCAATACGTTACTCCAAGAGACATGTTTGTTCAATTTCTAAAAGAGATTTACAAATGTTCAGAACAATCTCTTCCACCTTTACAGAGACTATACTATTTGGATTTGAAATCCAACCAACAACAAAATGTTCCAACACAGCAGGATAATTTAATAGAAGCACTTGATATAACAGATTTTTTGGAACAATCTAAAGAGAATATTGAAACTAGGACAACTTTAATTGTTTCATTCGTATTTCTTCAGGATAAAGAAGCCTTTACTTTAAGAATATTCATCCAGAATTTAAAGGCAGTAAAGTTTCAATATTTCCAGATGGACACAACAGAGAAGAAAAAAGTTCTTGGACATGAAGCAAGATTCCATTGGGATAAATGCTTGTTTCCAATTAAGATTTCCTTGCAAGTGTTTATTAATATTTAAAGATAAGAGATATGTTTTCTTTGAACCGGAACAATTACGTATGTTTCTTAATATGCAAAGCAGCAAGGAGCAATCTCAGATATGAAGCGGTTTTTTTGTTTTTTTTGAAAGGGGTAACCTCCTGCTTATTTTCTTTTGGAAATTTTCACTGTTTAGCCAACTTCCTTTGGTATATTGATTTAAATCTTGATAGCTTTCCCATATTAGTGGACTGTTTAACCCAATATTGTACTGTTTGCTAGAAGAAGAAAATTTTCTATATTCTTCTGTTTCTTTTTTTTTTTCTCTTTTTGTATTTTGTTAAATATTGGTGTATCTATTCAAAGATTGTATCTTTGTATAAAATGAAAATCAATAAATATAAAATAAAAAAAATGAAAATGGCTAGGTGGCAAGTAAAGTACTTGCTGCGTGGCCATTTTGGGGGTGGGGAGCCATTACCACCACCCATTGATGTTGGTAACCAGGCAGCACACTGCACTGCTCGATTACCTCCGGGTACACTCCGGCGCTACAAAAAAAAAATTAATGTAGTGCCGGAAATGACAGCACACTGGACTGCTGCTGTAGCCCGGTGGTACTTCCTGTATAGCGAGCGGTAAGTCCACGTTCGGTTTACTGCCACTTAGTAAAATGAGCCCTTAGTTTTGCCAATATAAATCAATTTACTTGGGCAAATCACCACATATACTACCTGTGTAGTTTGACAATTTGAATATTGCATAAGTTGATACCTGTCTCATGTATCTGAATGTAAAAAAAGCTTTTATTTTTAAATTTACAGGATATACAAAACAATGCAAACATGGGTAATGATCCTATATACTATATCTCCTCTGTGTGGAGCAGGTAGTGCTGATGGAGCCAATAAGAGGCATAATTGAAAGGGATGTCCAAGTTTTGTTGAGGACGTCCTCGCAAAACATCCCGATGGAGGGGCAGAGAAACCCATATTATTGAAACAAGATGGATGTCCATCTTTTGTTTTGATAATATGGTCAGGGACGTCCAAATCTTGAAATTTAAGTTGTCCCTAGAGATGGCCGTTCCTGGACTTGGTTGTTTCTGATTTTCGGCAATAATGGAAACCAAGGACGTCCATCTCAGAAACCAGCAAATGGAAACCTTTTGGTCATGGGATGAGCCAGCATTTGTAGTGCACTGGTCCCCCTGACATGCCAGGACATCAACTGGGCACCTTAGGGGGCACTGCAGTGGACTTCATAAATTGCTCCCAGGTACATAGCTCCCTTACCTTGTGTGCTGAGCCTCCCAACCCCCTCCCCAAAACCCACTACCCACAACTGTACACCACTACCATAGCCCTTACAGGTGAAGGGGGGCACCTAGATGTGGGTACAGTGGGTTTGTGGTGGGTTTTGGAGGGCTCACTGTTTCCTCCACAAGCGTAACACGTGGGGTGATGGGCCTGGGTCCACCTGTCCGAAGTGCACTGCACCCACTAAAATTGCTCCAGGGACCTGCATACTGCTGTCACGGACCTGGGTATGACATCTGAGGCTGGCATAGATGCTGTCAAAAAATATTTTTAAAGATAGTTTTTGAGGGTAGGAGGGGGTTAGTGACCACTGGGGGAGTAAGGGGAGGTCATCCCCGATTCTCTCCGATGGTCATCTGATCATTTCGGGCACCTTTTTGTGCCTTGGTCTTAAGAAAAACACGACCAGGTAAAGTCGTCCAAGTGCTCGTCAGGGACGCCCTTTTTTTTCTATTATGGGTCGAGGACATCCATGTGTTAGGCACGCCCAAGTCTCGCCTTCACTACGCCTCCAACACACCCCCTTGAACTTTAGCCGTCCCTGCGATGGAAAGCAGTTGGGACATCCAAAATCGGCTTTCGATTATACCGATTTGGACGACCCTGTGAGAAGGACGTCCATCTTCCGATTTGTGTTGAAAGATGGGCGTCCTTCTCTTTCGAAAATGAGCCTGAAAAAGTCTTTTAAGTCCTTAGTTCTTTTAAAAGCTAACAACAACAGACTCTTATCAGCAAATTGTGGAATATTCTGAACTATGGGCCAATATTTTCTCATTATATTGATAATTTGAAATGACAGATGGTCATAATAGAGAGTACAAACAGTTTTATCATTATCTTTTTTATTCTGAGTAATAAGGTCTTCTCTCTTTTGTTGTGCTGCCCTAATTCCTTTTCTTACATGTTTAAATGGATATCCTCTCTCCAAAAATCTACAAGCCATATTTGCTGTTTGTATTTTATGGTCTTTGTCATCTGAACAAATACTTCTTACCCTTAGAAACTGGTTATAGGGGAGATTACATTTAAGAGAATGACTATGACAGCTCTGAAAATGTAAAAGCTTATTTGTATCAGTTTCTGATACAATTTATGTGGTTTTAAATTTCACCATTCTTGTACTGTATTATGATATCCAAAAATGACAGCTCTTCCCTATTAAAATTAATGTGAAATTCCTATTTCTTGTATTAAGCCAATCATAAGACAAAGCACACCTAGACAGGCAAGACAGGGTAGGAGCTAGGCAACAAGAATAATAGAAGCAAGACAATAAACAAGGCAGGAACAGGATTCAGGATTCTCAAAAAGGCTTGGCTGGAACAGAATTCAGGATTCTCAAACAGGATTCAGGATTCTTAAACAGGCTTGACTGGAACAGGATTCAGGATTCTCATACAGGATTCAGGATTCTCAAACAGGCTTGACTTGGCTTGACTGGAACCAGATTCTGGAACGGGCTTGGCTTGGCTGGAACCGGAGTCTGAAAGGGACTTGGCTTGGCTGGAACCGGATTCTGGAACGGGCTTGGCTTGGCTGGAACAGAAGTCTGAAAGGGACATGGCTTGACAGAGAGCAGGAACAGAAACTAGCTCAAACACATAGCAGGGGCAGAACCTGGCTCAAGCACACAACAAGAACAGAACTTAGCAGAAACAGAGCTCAAGAGCCAGGAAGCAAACATAGCAGGCAAAGGATTAAGCAGAATAAGGGAAGACAAACAAAGTGCTTACCAGCTTCCACAGCTGGAAGGGGAAAAAGCCAGGCAGATTGAGAGGTAGCAGACACACCTGCATAGCAGTGAGATAATTGGGGGAAATGCTGGCTTCTACAGACTCTCAGAATTTTCAGACAAGAACTACACACACAGGAAACAGAACAGGGGAAACAGGAATAGAGCTTGGCTTAAACACAGAGCTTAACTATAGCAAGAGTCAAAAGCAGGGCTAGACTAAAAGCAGGAGCAAAGGGTAGAGTTAAACAGATACAGACACCAAGGGCAGGATGTGGCTCTAGAGCCAGGCTTTCAGGATCAAGGTACAAAAGCAAACACACAGAAACAAAACAAAACAAAGCAAAGCATTGAAACACAAGATTCAAAGAAACACAGAACAGACCTTCAGGCGCAAGCCTTTCAGGAACATAGCCAAACAGAGATATGACCTATACGGGTAACACAGAGGCAAATTAAGAGACCCCTTGCAAAGGTAATGTAGGAAAGCTCCCTGGGTCCTTATAATGGAGTAGGCTGATGATGTCACAAGTAGGAAATGAAGCAGAAGCAGGGAGACCAAAGCGAGGCTTGGCTTACAGGAAGAACTATAGGAAAAAGGCAGACTGGAGAGGTTACAGAGCTAGAGAAACAGTAGGTCTGAACATAAGGGCACGGCCACAACCGTGACACTCAGAAACAAAATGGATGAGCGGCAATTTTCATTTTACCGCATGTCCATTTTCAGCAAAAATTTTAAAAAGGCCTTTTTTATAGGTGTGCTGAAAAATGATTTTGCGTACACCCAAAACCCGTGCCTACGCTACCGCAGGCCATTTTTCAGTGCACCTTAGTAAAAGAACCCCTTAGTATATAAATATTCTACATCTAAAGTTACCAACAGAATTTCTTTATCACATACTAATTGTAATTGATCTAATATTTGAATGATATGTGAAGAATCCGTCATATATGAAGGGATAGAAGGAATCAATTGTCTTAGAAACGTATCCACAAATTTGGCTAAAGGTTCCAAAAGTGAACCAATTGTGGACACTCTTGACAATTTGACATATTTTCAAAGCACTTTGGGAGGCTAAGTTCCATAGGTTTCTATGGAACTTTGGGAGGCTAAGTGCTTTGAAAATAAGCCCGTTGGTCACCCTGGTGGATCCACAAGGGATTTATGAATTTTTAGAAGTGTGTAAATAACTGGAATTCTTGGTCATTGTACCTGTAAATAATCAGTTTCTTTGATTGTTAAATAACCTGCCTTCAAGCCCATCTATAATACATAATTTTCTAGTTAGTTTAAATAAATCAATACGGTGACATACCTTATTAAGTACTATAAAAATATTTTCCTCTGAAAGTTTAAGAAAGGCAACAGTGTCTAATAGCATATATATTTAAGTAATTAAGCCTCAACTGCCCCAGGGAAAGTCATAGACTTGTACAATGTCCAACCCAATTGGGCTCTCTCTCATTGGCTTTAAGGAGGGCTCGTAATTGTTTTTTAGTTTGATCCACATATAGTGTTTCGCAATCCCTGGTGTATGATATCTTTTGCCAGAAATAAGAATTTAGCAGACACATTTAGATCTGACATGTGGACAAAACGTGAATTGGATAATGATGGACTTCATAAATGTGGAGAATGTTCCGTATGTGACATTATGGAAGAAGGCAAGCAATTTTGGTAGCCTAAGCGCTGGAAAATGATTCAAATTCACAGTACTACATTTTGTAACAACAGTACAGTTATCTATATCATTCGTTGCCCTTGTAATCTCCTATATGTGGGTCAAACTAAAAGACAATTACAAGTGAGACTGATTGAACATAAGCACTGTTTGAAAGCTAAAAAATGGAAGCCCCTATAGTCAGACACTATGTGCAAAACATTATGTGAAAACTGGGCATCAATTTTATGAGTTGAAATGAATTTCCAAAGCTTTAAGACAGCGGGAGCAACGGTAGATATATCGTTCGGATACAGTGGCCCCTCGGGGCCTGAGTGGACCAATTGAATGGGATGCATTTTACTAATTGGTTGGCCTAGTCCTTTAAAGTTTTCTGTGCTTCTGATTGGAGCAGCTACTCTTGACATTTTGTTCATAAATCGTCACCATCTTGAACCAAGTTAATGCATTGAAGGTTCCTTCTCCTGAAGCAGCTCCACGAAACAAGGGGGCCCTTGTTCAGGTTTTGGGACATTGAGCGAATGGCAGTCTGTAGTTTGTTATACTCCAATTCAGGATCTTTCAAAAGTAAAAGTCGGCATGGGCACTGAAATATAAAGATAAGCAGTACAAAATGTATGATATGCTACGCTCTATCCCATGGAACTGTTTTCTAGAATTATTAAGGAAAGTTGAATAAGGGTAATATCATGTGTTTATATTTTCTAATTTGAAAATGGCTATATTCCCCATTTGAATTTTGGACATTTTTAGCAAAACGTCCAAAGCTGAAGTTAGATGTCATATTGAAAATGCACATCTAGGTACTTTGAAAATGAGCTTCTTCAACGGAACTCTGATTTTAAACCACAATACAGCACTATCACACTGGTGTCAACAGCTGCAGCTTGATTAAACCCAGCACTGGATTTCAACACGCCAAAACAGATAAGTGCTGTTTCTCCCTGCCTTTATTTAAAAGCACTATATAAATAAGTTTAATTTTTCCAGTTGTGTAGTTAGGTAGGAAGGTAGGCTCAGTGCAATGATGTTCATGGGATATTGAGCTGTATGCTGTTATCACTTGTAATGGCAATTGAGCACTATAACAAACACTGAGCACTGCATATTTAAAAATACAAAAAATATATTATATATAGGTAAAGTCATAAGAACATTGAGTCAAAAACCTATATGCTGGTGAGATGATAGATAGAATTTATAATTCCCAAAACCAGTTTTATTGAATAGAACCCAAATTGTAGTTGTGAATATTAAATTTTAACTGCCAGACCCTCGGCCATTCTTTAATGTTCGGAGATCCCTTCTCATCTTTTCTACTCCCTCCAGGGTATCCACTCTATTGGTATTTTCGTGTCATCCGCAAAAAGGCACACCTTTCCTTCCAACCCTTCAGCAATATCTCCCACAAATATATTAAACAGAATAGGCCCCAGCACTGACCCCTGAGGAACTCCACTGCTTACCTTCCTTTCCTCCCAGAGGATTCCATTTACCACCACCCTCTGCCACCTGTCGGTCAAACAGTTTCTTATTCAGTTCACTACTTTCAGTCCTAAGTTCAACCCTTTCAGCTGTGTATAATGTGTACTAATGCGCTGTGTAACAAAAAAATCATATTTTGGCGGTCATTTTAGAAGTGCTATTTGTGTTTTAAACTTGGATATCCTGGCACCCTTGCGGAAACAGGAAATGAGGGCGGGACCAGAGCTGAGAGAGAGAAAAGGGAAGGGCTGAAGCATTGAGCCTGCACACGCTTCACTGCTGCTGCCGCCGTAATCCCAACGAGGTAAGATGACTTTTAAAATTCGGAGGGAGGGGACCTGGAACATGAAGGGTGGAGGCAGGGCCCTGGATCTTGGATGGACCCTGGATCTTGTAGGGAGGGAGGGGGACCCTGGAACTCGGAGGGAGACCCTGGAACTCAGAGGGAGGGAGGGGGACCCTGGAACTCGGAGGGAGGGGGCCTGAACTCAAAGGGAGGGAAGGTGGGCCTGAACTCGAAGGGAAGGAGGGAGGGAAGGAAAGGAGAGAGGGTAGGGAGGGGGGCCTGGAACTCAAAGGGAGGGAGGGAGGGAAGGAGAGAAAGGACAGAGAGAGGGTAGGGAGGGGGCCTGGAACTCAAAGGGATGGAGCCTGGAACTCGGAGGGAGGGTGGGACTGGAACTGGGAGGGAGGGAGTGCCTGGAACTCGAAGGGAGGGAGGGGGGCTTGGAACACGAAAGAAGGAAGGAAGGAAGGGAAGGAGGGGGCCTGGAACTTGGAGGGACTGGAACTGGGAGGAGGGCCTGGAACTGGGAGGGAGAGGGGAGAGGGAGGGGGGGACAGGGAACAGGGAGGGGATAGGGAGGGGGACGCAGGAAGGGGAGAGGGAGGGAGGGGGATAAGGGGGACAAGGGGGAGGGGGGAATGCACCACCTGTAAAAAAAAATTTCAACACCCCCAATCATTTTGAAAAGTTGGCTCCTATGCTTTTAGTGCAAGTAGCATGCAAACATATTCCTCCCCAATGTTCAGTGAGCAGTGTGCCAAACATTGGCATGCTGTCTGCAGCAAACCCTTCGCCAGCTCAGATCTGGTGTTAGGGTTTGCAGACAATTGGGGAGGAATGGTGAGCCCTGTTCAGCATGAATTTGCATACTAGTAGGCCCCCCATTCCCCCCAATACAACCCCCCTGCAGAAGCAGGACCCCGAGTTAGCAACATGGGGGCTGACCCTCCCAACACAAGTTCAGGGGGGAATGGAGATTAGTTGGGTCGCCAGCCCCCTAGCCCCCCCTTGCATTCCCCCCAAAAAGTCCTGGTGGCCGAGTGTGCTGCAAATCAATCCCCCCCAAACCTGGTGATCTAGTGGCCCTCTTTCCCGCCCCCATTCCCATAGGTGCCGACTCCGTGTGTGCTGTGGGTGCTTGAACACCCCCAATATTTCACCCACAGGAAGTTTCCTTCACCAGCCCAGAATTTTAAAAGTCCCTCCCTCCCTTCGATTTCCAGGCCCCCTCCCTCTGAATTTTAAAAGTCATCTTACCTTGTCGAGGTTACGGCGGCAGCACCAGTGAAAAACGTGCAGGCTCGGCACTTCAGCCCTTCCCTTGACTTTTAAAATTCGGAGGGAGGGGGCCTGGAACTCAAAGGGAGGAGGGGGTCCTGGAACTCAGAGGGACCCTGTAAGCTCGGAGGGAGGGGGACTTTGGAACTCAGAGGGAGGGGAACCCTGGAACTCGGAGGGAAGGAGACCCTGGAACTCGGAGGGAGGGAGGCGGACCCTGGAACTTGGAGGGAGGGGGGCCCTGGAACTCAGAGGGAGGGAGGAGGGGACCCTGGAACTCAGAGGGAGGGAGGGAGGAGGGACCCTTGAACTAGGAGGGAGGGAGACCCTGGAACTTGGACAGAGGGAGGGTGGGAGACCCTGCAACTCGGAGGGAGGGAGGGAGGGGGACCCTGGAACTCGGTGAGGAGGGAGACCCTGGGACTCAGATGAAGGGAGGGGGGACCCTGGAACTCAGAGGGAGGGGGACCCTGGAACTCAGAGGGAGGGAGGGGGGTCCTGGAACTCAGAGGGGGAGGGGGACCCTGGAACGTGGAGGGAGATGGGCCTGAACTCAAAGGGAGGGAGGGAAAGTGGGAAAGGAGAGAGAGGGTAGGGAGGGGGACCTGGATCTCGAAGGGAGGGAGGGAAAGGAGAGAGAGAGGGTAGGGAAGGGGGCCTAGAAGGGAGGGGGGCCTGGGACTGGGAGGGAGCCTGGAACTGGGATGGAGGGTGGGAGGGAAGGACTAGAACTCAGAGGGAGGGCCTGGAACTTGAAGGGAGGGAGGGGGGCTTGGAACTTGAAGGAAGGGAGAGAGGGAGAGGGGCCTGAAACTCAGAGGGAGGGGGGCCTGGAACTCGGAGGGAGAGGGGAGAAGGAGGGGGGACAGGGAAGGAAGGAGGAGGGAGGGAGAGGGGAGAGGGAGGTTGGACGGGGAGGGGAAGAGGGAGGGGGACGAGGGGAAGGGGGGAATGCACCACCTTTAAAAAAAAATTTCAGCACCCATTTTGAAACGTTGGCTCCTATGCCCATACCTTTGTTGGAGGAGGGAAAGTACAATCCACAATGAAGCCACAATGAAGGTCAGCTCACTGAGCCTACCAGTATCCCTGGTAGGCTCAGTGGGCTATGGTATTGTATGGTACACTACAATAATATGTTCTACTAAGTATGATCCTTCTATAGGGCAACGTATTCTGGTAGAGATCCCAGTGGAGTCTGCGTTTGTGATGTTACTTCTAAAAATCTAGACAAGGTGATTTGGTGGCCATATTTACTAAGATTTTTTTCTAATGTGTCTATGGGGGAGTGGAAGAAACAACCTTATAAATCAGTTCTCATCTTTTAACATTCTGTCCACAACCCTTTGCAACAGGCTTCAAATCTGCATTTTATGTATGTATGTATGTATGTATTTATTTATTTATTTATTTATTTATTTATCCATCCCATATTATCCTGAAAACAAGCTTGAGTTCAATGTGGCTTACAGTTTGAATTAAAAATACAGAATTTGAATTTCAACATTAGTGAGCTAGTATGATGAAGTGGCTGCGAGAAAGATTAGAAAATAAACTACAAATAGTGTACATGTTGACAGATTCACAATACAGAAAAGAGACAAGATTATCATTGACAGCAGCAGCTCTTTTTACCTGCTGAGTTCTAGTAGGGTTACTAAAGTACACCTACAAAATGAAGTCCTTGAGTGAGTGTAGGTCATTCCAAGACATATGACACCCCAACAGTAGTATAATTACTCATAAATATCTCTGAAAACATTAGCATCATTAGCCTGAGCAATTATCTGATTGTTACATTCACAGATTGAGTCAATTACCCTTTTAGCATTCTAATGCTGAGATAAATAGCTAATAAATTATCCCCTCAATCTCAGTGCTCATTATGTGTTTGGTTAGAATAATGAATGAATCTTCTGGCCTCTTGCCATATGTAAAAAAATAGTGCTGTTGTTGTATTCTTGTCTGCTAGTGTCCTCTTTCACTTTGGTTAGTAAAATGTACTTTAATAAATATTATACCCATAGACGTGGATTTGTAATTATATCAACAAATCAGTAGGAGCATGATGTGCCATTTTTTTCAATCCAGAGACCTTTGTTCCAAAGGAATTGATAAAGTTTGAGTGGAGGTGCATTGAAGTATCTTGTATCTCTGAGGCTGCAGGGATTTTGCTACTAAAATACTAATGGTTAGGGGTGTACAGGCAAAATAATGTTGTGGCAAACCACTCTAAGCTCCAATCATGATGACCCACTCATTCAAGAGATTAATCTAACCAACCTCTAACATCATCCAATCCCCGTGGTACCAGCATTAGGCAATATATCATCCTCCTTAAAAGAAGCAGCCGATCTCCCCTGGCATTTATTTATGATATCAGTGGAATTGTGTCACAGCAGGAGCAATCTGCCTTTACTCTCATCTACATTGCTGCACATTTTCAAAATGGCTGCTTTGGCCTCTGGCAGTCCTATGGCAGTATTAAAACTAGGGATCGAGTTGCAAAATAAGAAATGTACTTAGAATCTCCCACAGAAGAGCCTTTCCAGTCAATCTTAAGATCACATAAGCTGAATTCAGACATGCAGGATCCCTTGAGAAAAGGTTTGGAACTATAGAAAATGGAGTCTCTGGAGCCAGACTCTGGTGCATAAGCATGAACAGCCAGTGCTGGAGTTTCTGGGACCGGAGTCCACAGTATCAGACTGAAGTATCAGAAACTAGAATCTTGGGAGCAGGGGGCATTGAAGCTAAGGTAGCTGTAACCTGCACTGAAATACCAGGAGCTGAAGCCTTGGGAGCAAGAGACAATGGAGCAAAGGAAGCTGTAGCACTTGATCTAGAACACACAGAGCTGAAGTCTTGGAAGTAAGAAACAAGGAGCACAGCTAAATATAAGTTGGACTGGAATACTAAGGTTTTGAAACATGGCTTGAAGTCATAGATTTAGGAATTTATTTATTTATATATTCATAACACATCATATACTGCATATTAGCCATGGCAGAGGCAACACTGCAGTTCACAATTATAATAAAGCTCAGAAGGGAGAGAAGAAAGAATAGAAGAAAGATAATAGGAAAGAAAGAGGGACAAAACTTCTGAGAAAGGTGAATCTTAAGCATTTTTTTAATGCGGTGAGGGTTGGTTGGTTTCTGATATGGAGCAGCTGATTGCTTCAGGATTAGAGACCAATATACTGTATCTGAAAGCAGAATTCCTTGACGTTTTCAGATGCAGAACTCAGGGGAGGAGGGTAAGTAGGTTCTGGTCAGCAGCGTGAAGACAGTGGAGAGGGGTATAGTGAATCACGAGGGAACTGAGGTAGGAGGAGGAAACTTAAAGGCAGGATTTATAAATAAGCACCTCCTTTCCTTACCATATCATTTTATTCTTTTGGGGTTGCTTGAAACAACTTGTTGTGCATATGGGGGTTCTGGGCACACTGTACTGAGGATTACTGTATACTCAGCCATCACTACATGAGATGGCTATTATGGGGGCGTTATGTTGCTGGTACTCACATCGGTCTCTGAGGTGCTCCCTCGTGTGTTGGATCAACTCTGGGTCCTCCATACTGATACACTGGTACCAGGGTCAGAGTGCCTTCAGGTCCCAGTGGATACCAAAACACCTGCAAAAACCCAAGTTGGTGGTGACAGGTCTCATATGGTAGCCCTTTGTAGGTTGACATGTTTTGCTCTGCCCCTCAGACAGCCTGTGGCAGTTGAGGGCAGCCAGATTGAGGGCTTCATAGGGGGTAGGCAGTCCTTCTACAGGCAGAGATGCTGCCTGGCATTAGATGGCTAGGGGGATGGTGGATGATTTGGGGGCACTTTTTTGCTGACATCTGCACTTCGGCAAGGAGGTACTGATGGGCAGTCAGGTATGGCAGGTGGGACTTAGGGTTTGCATGGTTTGCATTAGTATATGTAGGCATGAAGCAGCAGCCCTGAGTTTAGGTAGGGGAATGTAAGAGATGTGCAGGCCCTTTTTTCAACCTTGCATGCTTGAGGGGGGCTATGGGCATCAGAACATAAGAATAGTTATACTGGGTCAGACCAATGGTCCATCTAGCCCAGTATCCTACTTCCAACAGTGGCCACAAGCTCCTCTGAGAAACCCAATTAGTAGCAACATTCCATACTATCAATCCCGGGGAAAGCAGTGGCTTCTCCCATGTCCATCTCAAAAGCAGACAATGGACATTTCCTTCAGGAACTTGTTCAAACCTTTTTTAAACCCAGATACGCTAACCACAGTTACCATATCCTCCAGCAATGAGTTCCAGAGCTTAACCATTCTTTTAGTGAAAAAATATTTCCTCCTATTTGTTTTAAAAGTATTTCCATGTAATTTCATTGAATGTCCCCTAGTCTTTGTACTTTTTGAGAGAGTGAAAAATTGATTCACTTTTACCTGTTCTATTCCACTCAGGATTAGGAAGACTTCAATCATATCCCTCCTTAGTCATCTCTTTTCCAAGCTGAAGAGGCCTAACCTCTTTAGCTTTTCCTCACATGGGAGGAGTCTCAACTCCTTTATCATTTGGATAGAGACTATTATAAAGAACAACATTACTTTATATATATATAGGCATGGTTTAATGAGAAAAGCCATCATGAATTTAGCTAAAGGAAGTCTTGCCTCATCAATCTGCTACAATATTTTGAAGGTGTAAATAAAATGGTGGGGTGGTTGATATATTATATCTGGATTTTCAGAAAGCATTTGATAAAGTATTTCATGTAAGACTCCTGAGGAGATTAAAAATCCATTGCAGTATCTTACTGTGGATTGAGAACTGGTTAAAAGAGAGAAAACAGAGAGCAGGGTTAAATGATCAATACTCTAAATGGAGAAGGGTGAATAATGTGGGTTCCCATGGATCTATGCTGGGACTGCTGCTTGTTAACATATTTATAAATGACCTGGAATAATGAATAACAAGTGAGGTGATCAAATCTGCTGATGATAAAAAGTTGTTCAAAGTTGTTAAATCATAAAAAAACATAAGAACATAAAATGAGCTACACTGAGTCAGATCAATGGTCCATCTAGCTTAGCATCCTGTTTCCAACAGTGATCAATCCAGGTCACAAGTACCTGATACAAACCCTAATAGCAACATTCGATGCTATCAATCTCAGGGCAAGCGTGGCTTCCCCATGTCTATCTCAATAGCAGACCATGGACGTTTCTCCAGGAACTTATCCAAACTTTTTTTTTAAACCCATATACACTAACCGCTGTTACCACATCTTTTGGCAATGAGTTCCAGAACTTTATTATTTGTTGAGTGAAAAGCTATTTCCTCCTATTGGTTTTAAAAGTATTTCCATGTAACTTCTTTGAGTGTCCCCTAGTGTTTGTAATTCTTGAAAAAGTAAAAAATCAATTCAATTCTCCTTGTTCTACACCATTCAGGATTTTGTACACCTCAATTATATCTCCCCTCAGACATCTCTTTTCCAAGCTAAAGTGACTTAACCTCTTTAGCCTTTCCTCATATGAGAGGAGTTCTATCCCCTTTATCATTTTGGTCATTCTTGTTTGAACCTTTTCTAATTCAGAATTGAATGCAATACTCAAGATGAGGCCACACCATGTGGCAACATAGGGGCATTATATTATTCTTGGTCTACTTTACTATCCCTTTCCTAATAACTCCTAGCATCCTGTTTGCTTTTATAGCCACCGCTGCACACTGGGCAGAAGATTTCAGCGTATTGTCTGCAACACCTAGATCCTTTTATTGGGTGCTAACTCCTAAGGTGCACTCTAGCACCAGGTAACTATGATTTGGATTATTCTTCCCAATGTGCATCACTTTGTATTTGCTCACATTGAATTTTATATCATTTGGATGCCCAGTCTTCCAATTTCCTAAGGTCTTCCTGCAATTTTTCACAGTCTGGATGCGTTTTAACAACTTTGATTAGTTTTGTGCCATCTGCAAATGTAATCATCTCACTTGTTGTTCTGATTTTCAGATCATTTATAAATATATTAAATATCACCGATTCCAGTACAGATCCCTGTGACATTCCACTATTCACTCTCTTCTATTGTGAAAAATGGCCATTAATCCCTTCCCTCTGTTTTCTATCCAATAACCAATTCCTAATCCACAATAGAATATTGCCTCCTATCCCATGACTCTTTAACTTTCTCAGTAGTCTCTCATAAGGAACTTTGTCAAAAGCTTTCTGAAAATCTAGATACACTACATCAACTGGCTCACCTATATTGGCATGTTTATTCAAGCCTTCAAAGAAATGAAGAAAATTAGTGAGGCAAGACTTCCCTCAGATGAATCTATTATGACTCTGTCCCATCAAACCACATTTGTCTATGTTTTCCATCATTTTATACTTTATAATAATTTCCACTATTTTAAATGACACTGAAGTCTAGGTCACTGGTCTGTAATTTCACGGATCACCCCTGGAGCCCTTTTTGAAAATCGGAATTATTTTAGCTACCTTTCAATCTTCAGGTACTACAGACAATTTTAACGACAGGTTATAGATCACTAACAGCATATTAGCAATTTCATGTTTGAGCTCTTTTAGTACCCTAGGGTGCATGTCCTCTGGTACAGGTGATTTACTACTTTTTGTCAGTTTTACTCAGTATATCTTCCAGGTTCACCAAGATTTCTTTCAGTTCCTCTGCATCGTCACCCTTGAAAACCATTTCTGGTACAGGTAGATTTATTACATCTTCTACTGTAAAGACCAATGCAAAAAATTCATTCAGTTTCTTTGCTGTGGTCTTATCTTCCCAGAGTGCCCTTTTTGTTTTGTCATGATCTAACAGTCCCACAAATTCCTTCACGAGTTTTTTACTTCTGATGTACCTGAAAAAGTTGTTACTTTGAGTTTGTCCTCTGCAGCAAGTTTCTCTTAATATTCACTTTTAGCCTTCTTTATCAATGCTTTGCATCTAACTTGCCAATGCTTATGTTGCTTCTTATTTTCTTCATTGGGGTCCTTTTCCCATTCTTTGAAGGATGTTATTTTGGTTTTCATGGCCTCTTTCACTTCAAATAGCAAATAGGCGGATGAAGTGAACTTCGAAGGAAGAAAAACAGTGAGACTGAGGTGGAAGAAGAGGTTGAAATTTACAAGAGGGTGAAAGTAGTAGCTAGACACCACCTCCGCGGCCAACCAGGCAAGGAGTATGGGAGAAAAGATAACCTCCATGGCATAGGGCCGCGACTGAAGAAGAGTCTTCAGGGTAAAGCCAAGTTTCAGTTAGGGCAAGCAGATGGAGAGTACGAAAGATAAAGAGGTCATGGATTGCGGAAAGTTTGTTACAGACAGAGCAGGCATTCTACAGAGTGCAAGAGAAAGACAGGGAAGAAGGGAGGAGGAGAGAAACAGAAATTAGATGTGGAGGATCAGGATTGGGATTAATGTCCCCAGTGGAGAGCAGGAGAAGGAGCAAAAGAGTACGGAGAAGGGTAGGAGAGGTATGATGACAGCGACAAAGGCGAGATGTACTCAGATAGAAAGAAGATCGATGAATGGAAGGAAGGAAACATTGAAGGTTGAGAGCTGAGAAAAAGGAAGAGGAAAAAAAGAGATGGTGAGATGATGAATGAAGAGGGTGGACAATGTGTTCCTGCAGTGTACAGTGGTTTCAGATGGAGAAACAGATTAGGAAGGGACAGTACCAAGAAGAAAAAGTGTACTGGAGCCCTAAGTAGTAACTGGGAGAAAATAAATGTAAAGAGAAAATGCCCTGCATGCCATGAGGCACGTGGCACCTAGACCAGAGGCCCTGAGTGGATCAGAGCACCTGGAAACCATGGGTACCTGAAGCGAGGGTCCTGGGAAGATCAGGGTGAACCTGGGAGTCATCCTGGATACAGCTTTGAGGATATGTAGAAGGGCTGCAAGTCCTTCACAGCACCTGGTGGGAGCGCTGGGCACCTAGAGCGGAGGCCCTGAATGGATCAGAGTGGACCTGGGAGTCACCCCGGAGAAGGCTGTAAGGATATGCAGATGAGCTGCAAGTCCTCCACAGCACCTGAGAGCTGGGCACCTCTCGGCCGAGGAAAGGCTTACCAGGGGTTAGGCCGAAGCCAGCATTCCTCCCCCTGAGGGTCGCCTGATCAGAAAGATCCAAAACGCCCTTCTTTACTGCCATCCAAATATAGACTGATTTCCTAATTACCTATCGGTTTGAAACTCACTGAACATTCGGTCCTTCAACAATTTAAGAATTTCATATAGAAAACCTTCATCAGACAAGGTTTAGATATTCACATAGCACTGAAACTGCTCTTATAGGTTTAACATCCATTTAGGTCAAAATAAAATCACTATTCTCATATCATTAGACCTTTCCGCCAAATTCGACTTAGTCAATCATTCCATTCTCCTTCATTGCCTTGCTTATCTAGGTATATCTGGAACTGCTCTTCACTGGTTTCAGGATTGCCTTAGGGATCATTATTTATTTATTTATTTATTGCATTTGTATCCCACATTTTCCCACCTTTTTGCGGGTTCAGTGTGGCTTACAATACGTTATGAAAGATGGAAATACAGTACTTTGTTTGCTGGAATAACTCCTCATCAGATTCTTTTCGGCTAACCTGTGGTGTTCCACAAGGTTCTCTACTCGCCCCAATTCTCTTCAATATCTTCATGGCCACCCTTCTAACAATAATCCAATCTTTAGACCTTGTTGCTTTTGTTTATGCTGATGACATACAATAGTTACCACTCTCAATAACTGTGATCCCTCTTCTATTTCTACATTCAATACTAAATTGATTACAATAGCCAATTTGCTTTCCACTGAATAATTAAAACTTAACCCAGAAAAAAACAGGGCCTTACTACTCTCACATTTCAGATCCCCAGAATTTTCAATTAATTTAGCATGCACCCCAATTCAGTTCCAACCAATGTTGAAAATCTTGGGAGTGACTTTTGATACTACCCTCTCCTATCATGCTCACATTTCCAGTGTGGCTCAACTGTGCATCTTAAAATTAAAGTGATCTTTTCAGTACACTACCAATTTACACAGCAGGCCTCCCAAGTATTTATATATTCCCTCATTATTTTCAGTCTTGATTACTGTAATGGCCTCTTCTATGGGATTAATTTAACTGAACAATGTCGCCTTCAACTATTACAGAATACTGAAGTAAAACTTTTGACCAGTTCTCACAAATATGATAATGTCACCCTCCTTCTCAAAAAGGAACATTGGTTACCCAGAACTCACTACATTACTTATAAAATTGTTACCTTGATACACAAAAACATTCAATTTGGCTTACCCCTATACCTTTCTTGTTTTCTTATTCCTTACTGTCTTTTCAGAACCCTATGCTCCTCTCAATCTCATCTTTTACATGTCCTCTTAACAGATCTGCTTTGATTCAATATGCTCAAAAATCTTTAGTGTAGTTGGTCCTATGCTTTGGAATGCTCTTGATTCCTCCCTAAGATTATTGACAGTTCACTACAATTTTCACTCGGCTCTTTCATTTAAAGATGCTTTCCCCCTCTGATTCCATTACTTTCTCTCAAAGTGATCTACTCTGATTTCAGCTGCAACGAGTCCTGTACAGACCTCATAACCAAGCCTTACTTTTCACTCCTAACTAATACTATCCCTTACTCTCCCTTTTTCTTTCATGATATCGAGTTCCTGCTTCTGCCTATTTCCATCTCTTTCCTTCTTTCCCACTAGTTTTTGTTTATATGGTTACTGCTTAGTTTTGTTATATTTGTTATGTTTTTGTATATCTCTCCTTGTTTTTATCTTTTTATTTGGATATTGTAAACTACCCTGAAGGTCTCCCACCCTAGGACAGTATATCAAATATCAACTTGAAAGCCTAGAAACTTGGATAGTTGCTCTTTTGTAAATTAAATGCTTCTGCAGTAGATATCCTTTATGACTTCACTCCAGATATTAACTCAAATTTGATCATGTTATGATCACTGTTTCCCAGCGGATCTAACACTGTTCTCTCTCATACTATGCCTTGCATTCCACTAAGGATTAGATCTGAAATAGCTCCCTCTGTTGTTGGCTCCTGGATCAGTTGCTCCAGGAAATAGTCATTTAGTACATCTAGGAATTTTACCTCCATAGCGCTCCCTTATGTAACATTTATCCAGTCAATATTGGGGTAATTGAAATCACTCAATATTATACTGTTGCCTAATTTGCCAGCTTTTCTAATTTCTGTAAACATTTCTTCATCTGTCTGTTCATTCTGTCCTGGCAAATTGTAGTACATCCCTATCAGTATACTCCTTCTCTTCACATGCAGAATCCATAGGAGTTTATTCCACTGTTTTATGTTGAATATTTATTTTGTTTGAGTTAATTCCCTCTTTAATATATGGCACAATTCCCCCTCCAATTTGATCCATTCTATCATTGCACTATACTTTGTACCCTGTTAACACAATGTCCCATTGATTGTCCTTCTTCCACCTATTATATACACTTCTTCTCTAACTATACCATCTTACTTTTTAGGCTTCTGCTATTTGTTTACAGACACATCAAATTGTGTTTTTTTTCCTTGGATCAACAAGCTCCTTAGAAGTTGATGGGGATAATTTGCATCCTGCACTCTGCTCTCCATTTAAACACTCCTGGCTATCTTTCACCATTGTTGAAACCTTTTTATTGGGATTCCCTAAATATCCTGTTTCAATAGTCATTCAAGGATACTCCACACTGAACCATGAGTTCCTAGGTAACTGTCAGCTATCCAACCCTCCCCCCCACACCCATACCATTTAAGTTTAAAAGCTGCTCTAACTCCTTTTTAAATATTAGTGCCAGCAACCTGGTTCCATCCCAGTTAAGGTAGAGTCCATCTTTTCAGAAGAGGCTCCACCTTTCCTAGAATGTTGCCCAATTCCTAAAAAATCTAAAATCCCTCATCCCTACTCTATCCTCTCAATCACACATCGAGACTTCAGAGCTCTGCCTGCCTCTTGTGTGTGGAACAGGTAGCATCTCTGAAAAAGCTACCCTGGAGAATCTGGATTTCAGCTTTCTACCTACAAACCTAAAATTGGATTCCAGAATCTCCCTCACACATTTTCCAATGTCATTGGTACCCACAAGTACCAAAAATGCTAGCTGCTCCCCAGCACTATCTAAAATCCTACCTAAAAGTCTACCACCTTTGCACTAGGCAGGCAAATAACCGGGTTATCCTTACATCCACCAGCCACCCAGCTATCTACATACCTAATGATTGAATCACCAACTACAACAGCTGTCAGCTGTCCTAATCCTTCCCTCCTGGGCAGAAGCTCTTGGAGACATATCCTCGGTGCAAGAGGACATTGCATTCCTACTTCACCAGGGTAATGCTCTCCTTTTAGAAGACCTTCCTCTGCCAAAGCAGCACAGGGGCTGCCAGATTGGAGATTGGAGGTGGGACTTCTTTGCAACATCCCTGTGCCTTCTAGAGGTTATCTGTTAATGCTGTAAGCTTTGACAGTTATGTTTCTACCTTTGGTAGACGTTCAAGTTTAAAACTATAGGGGAAAGGGCAGTGAGAAATTGCAAGAAGACCTTATGAGACCATGAGGCTGGCCATCCAAATGGCAGATGAAATGTAATATATGTAGGAAAGTGTTGCACGTAGGAAAGAACAACCCAAATTATAGATACATGATGGGCAATTCCACATTAGGAGTCACCACACAGGAAAAAGATTTAGATGTTCTAATTGATATGTTGGAATCATCTGCTTAGTATGCAGTGGCCAAGGAAGCAAGTAGAATATTAGAAATTATCAGGGAAGGAATGAAAAACAAAGCAGAGAATATAACAACGCCTCCATATCACTCCATGGTGTGACTGCATCTCAAATATTATGTGCAACTAGTAAAAAAGGCCCGTTTCTGTTTGAAAGGAAACGGGTGCTAGCCAGGTTTTCCTCTGAGTGTGTATGTTTGAGAGAGTGTATGTGAGAGTGACTGTGTGAGAGAGGCTTCTGTTCCTGTTGCTGTGCATTCCCCGTGTTGTGCTGATTCGCTGTTCCCTGTATTGTGGCTCCGCCCCTCTCCCTTCCACTGGCCAATCTGGTGTGGGTTGTGTGACATCACTATTATCTACTCCAACATGATCCACGGTTCCAGGCAGCCTCAGAATGTTGGAGGTGAGAATTATTATATAGGATTCTGTTTACCTCATCTCAAAAAAGATATAGCTGAATTAGAAAAGGTACATAGAAGGGTGACGAAAATGAATAAAAGGACGGAATGACTTTTCTGTGAAGAAAGTCTAAAGATGTTACAGCTTTTCAGCTTAAGCAAGAGATTGGAAAAGGTTTGGACAAGCTCCTGAAAGAAAACTCTAAAAACTATTATTAAGGTGGACTTGGGAAAAATCCATTGGTTATTCCTCGAATGAATAATGTGACCCGGCCCCTCTCCTGAGTCAATTCACAAACCTCAATAAGGTTCTAAAATCCCTTCCTTTTATAGTCAGAGCTGAGTACCGTAAATACCTGACTCAGGAGAAAGGGAAGAATACAAAAAAAACTCAATAAAAATGTAATATATGAATTTTTATTTAAGACAATAAATAATCCTTCCAATTAGTCCCCTATGCATACCCCAAACATCCTTTTCTAGAATATTAAATTATAAAACATTACAGTGAAATGCAAACTTTCTTCACAGGACCGCAGGTAAGTATTCTTTTATTTATTTATTTGGCTCACCCACTTAGCTCAGTCCTTGGCTTCCAGTTGAAATTCTCTTTCTTGTGTGGGGGCCCAGTGTCTCTGCAGCTGTACAGATGCTTCACCTCTTCACTCCTCTCCTCTCTCCAAACAGAGAGTACGATAAGAAGATGTGCTGACCTCAGATGGAACCAGGAATTCACACCTACTATCCTAATCTTTAAAAATCAATAAAAGAAACCCTAAACCCTATCTAGTTCAGAATATTATATAACCTTTTTCTTAGAACGTTTAAGTCACTTCCCTAACTAGCTTACCCATTAAAATAAACATATAATTATTTAACCCTATTCTAAACCCTCCCACAAAGAATATTCCTCAGCATTTTAAAATGTCTCAGTAGAATAATATATTCACCGCCAAACCTACTGAGACTACTACACACTTCAGAAAACTTTAACTTCTTATTTCAGAACTTCACAGCTGTTCTGTATCCACCAAAAACTTTTAAACAATATAATTACATTTTCTCTCTTTAAAGTAATTTAATTTAAGATATGCAGGGTTTTTTTTCTTCATATATCTCTCACAAAGCCCTTTTTAAAATCACAGTAATAAATGTGCACTAGTGCTGTCACCTTAGACACGTGCACCTAGTGGGATAGATTATTAAATGACCAAACCCTCTCAAACCTGTGCTGTTTGTCTGAATTATTAACTTATTTTGAAGTTAATGCTTTCACTTAAACACTCAGCTTCAGTCACCACTCAAAAGCCACAAAACCACGCGGGGCTTTTAAAACGTAATCATTAATTAATTTAAAACACTCTCTCATCACATAAACAGCTCTCAAAATCCATTTAATCAGCTTCTAAATGGATTTTTGTGTACCCCAGCTGACCAGAAACCGTCACTACAGGTCTTGTCAGCTTTACAACTTACCTCCCAACTGCCTAACAGTAACATTTGGAACTCTGTCTATGTCATACACAGCACAAGCCCAGCACAAGCCTCTGCACTGCTCACTGTCTCCACACCAGATCCAGAAGGAGCCAGGTAATCTTTTAAACTTTAACCCATAGGGTTACAATAACAGAATATATTACTCTTTTGGGATCTTGCCAGGTACTTGTGACCTGGATTGACTGCTGTTGGAAACAAGATACTCTATTTGATAGATCTTCAGTCTTTCCCAGTATGGCAATGCTTCTGTATTTATGTAAGGACTACACACTGCTTACATGCTAAGATAAATTAGAGTACACATCTTGGCCTAGTGGTTAGGGTGGTGGACTTTGGTCCTGAGGAACTGAGTTCGATTCACATTTCAGGCACAGGCAGCTCCTGTGACTCTGGGCAAGTCACTTAACCCTCCATTGCCCCATGTAAGCCGCATTGAGCCTGCCATGAGTGGGAAAGTGCGGGGTACAAATGTAACAAAAAAAAAAGGTGAATGTACCCAAATTATTTATCTGTTTTTCCCTTTTACATTTCACTTCGAAGGTAAGACTACTAATAGTGTGCTTTTCCTAAGATGAATGTTGTGCATCAGAAGAATCCAAAAGGCCACTGACCTGTACCAATAGATAGAAATGAAGATACACAAATTATGGATAAAGCAATTATCTTGCTATAATTTACTTTGATATAAAATTTAAATAAATTAGCATTTTGCCACCTACATGAAATATGAGCAGTTTAGTGCTTCCAAAACCTGTTATTTACTATCTTTTGAAATGTTTCTCAGTATGACAAATTATTTAGGCTGTATAATGAGTCTATGATTATAAATACTAATATTTTTCTTTTTTTTCAGAGACTAATATTAGACTGAATCATTCTGCATTTGCTTTAGAAATTAGCCTCACAAAAAATACAGATTATCTTCTTCAAGGGAAAATCAAATACCTGTGGTTGAATGAATTACAGCATCTTGCTTAGTTCTGTCCTCAGCAATTCAATTTTCCTTGGGTGATGTTTTTATGGGTTATTCATTTAAAACAATCTTCCTTTATATTTTTTCTCCCTGGGTAGTATAGGAATCTCATCTCAACCCAGATCACATAACCATTCATAATAATGAACAACTTGATAAAGCTTAGTCAAGAAAGTATTATAGTCCAAGTATGTAAAAATATGCACACATTATCATATACTGTAATTTTCTTAATACTTATAAATGATGAGATCCATATTCAAAGCAACTTCTGTGGTTAACTTTTGAATTAACTGTATGGACTGTTAGTTTTTGAAAATCTTGAGCTTCCAACACATAACTTTTAGATAGACATCTCAATGCCTTGCCTTAAGAAATCTAATATAAGAGGGAGAATTGGGAGGTATTCCAGAGCAGAAGTAAAAAATTAAAATGTATTTAGTGCTAGCCAGTTAACTTTATCCATTTAAATAGGACCAGATATGTAATTTAAGTGAATAACATATCCATTCAAGTTTAGGATCACATAATCAGTATGACACCACAGCTCCACTGAAAATGTAGCTAATTCCAGATTAGTTGGGGGTACTATAAAATCATGGTTTCTCTGTGTTTTCTTGCACAGATTGGAGATAACTTTGGAGTAATTCTATATGAGGGTGCTATCATTTCTGCACAGAATATATGTTCTACAGAAAGGAACCAAGAGAGAAGTAAGGGATGACACATTGACTTCCAGTGGGCAAACTTGATGTCAACTTGGGTGCATAAAGAGAGGCATGACCAGCAGGAAAAAAAGGAGGTGATAGTGCCGTTGTATAAGTCTCTGGTGAGACCTCATTTGGAGTACTGCATGCAGTTCTGGAGACCGCACCTACGGAAAGATATAAACAGAATGGAGTCGGTCCAGAGGGCTGCTGCAAAATTAGTAAGCGGACTTGAATGCAAAAAGTATTGGGAAAGGCTTATGAACCTCAACATGTATATGCTGGAAGAGAGGAGGGAGAGAGGAGACATGATAGAAATGTTTAAATATCTCAAAGGCATTTATGTACAGGAAGAGAGCCCTTTTCAAATGAAGGAGAGCTCTGGAATGAGGGGGCATACAACAAAGTTAAAAGGGAATAGGCTTAGGAGTAACCTAAGGAAGTATTATTTCACGTAAAGGGTGGTGGAGGCATGGAATGGCCTCCCGGTGGAGGTGGTGAAGTCAAGGACTGTTCCCTTACTTTTCCAATAGCCAAAGTGAGGCTTACCGGCCTGTAGTTTCCAGCTTCTACTCTGTCACCACTTTTGTGAATAGGGACCACATCCACTCTTCTACAATACCATGGAACCTCCCCGTCTCCAAGGACTTATTAAACAAATCATTAAGAGGACCCACCAGAACCTCTCTGAGCTCCCTCAATATCATGGGATGGATCCCGTCCGGTCCCATGGCTTTGTCTACCTTCAAATTTAAAGTTGTTCATAAACACTTTCTTCTATGAATGGTACTATATCCACTCTATTCTCATAAGTACCTTTGCCAGTCAATCATGGTCCTTCTCCAGGATTTTCTTCTGTGAACAACGAACAGAAGTATTTGTTTAGCACATTTGCTTTTTTTCTCATCATTCTCCACATAGCGGTTGACAGCATCTTTCAGTCTCACAATTCCATTTTTAGTCTTCCTCCTTTCACTAATATACCTGAAAAAATTATTGTCAGTCCTCCTTACATTTCTAGCCATTTGTCTTTCCATTTGTACTTTTGCCAGACTTATCTCTCACTTGACTTCTTTCAGTTTCATCCAGTATTCCTCTCTGTGTTCTTCTTTTTTTCTGTATTTCATGAACGCTAACTCTTTAGCCTTTATTTTATCAACCAATTGCTTAGAGAACCGTATAGGTTTCCTTTTTCTCTTGCTTTTATTTACTGTTCTTACATAAAGGTTAATAGCCATATTTATAGCTCCTTTCAGCCTGAACCACTGCCTTCCACTTATGTATTCCCAGTCCGTCAGTTCTTTCTTCAGGTATTCCCTCATTTTGCTAAAGTCAGCATGTTTGAAATCCAGGACTTTGAGGGGTCCTTTTAGTAAGGTGCGCCGAAAAGTGGCCTGTGCTGGTTAAGGGTGTAGACATATGTATTGGATGTGCACAGATCCATTTTTCAGTGCACTTGCAAAAAAAGGCCTTTTTTTTGGCTGAAAATGGATGTGCGGCAAAAATAAAAATCGGCTCGCATCCATTTTGTGCCTTACTGCCACCCATTCACCTAGCGGTAAGATCTCACATGTTAACCAGGCAGTAATGGTGTATGCACATACAATGCCGATTACCACCTGTTTAGTGCTGCTTAGTGGACATGTGCAAATATTAAAATTACTGCCTGGCAAATCAGTGGCTGGGTGGTAGTTCAAAATTGACGCATGTAGGACGTGCGGCAAAATTAAAACCATCGCGCATCCATTTTCGGCAGGAGACCAGTTAAGCTAATAAATAACTGTGACTAACAGCATTAACACTCTAAATGGAGGTTTTCTGACTTCTGAGGATTCTGCACCTAATCCCATTATAGCAGATCATGGTCTGTATAGGATAGGAAGCAGTCTGCTATTCACGTGAATAAAACCAGGGTGAATGCTGAGAATATGAAGTCTTTCTTCCACAACCGAGGAGAGAATCTATCTTGCTAGCAGTATAGATTGAAATAACTTTCATCAGCAAATACCATATGTATAATTAATAGACATTTATCTATGCAATTTATCTGCAGTGCATCCAAATCACAAGGGGGCATGTTTGGGGCGGTATAAGGGCATACCTAACATTTGGACATTTTTCTGCTATAATGGAACCAAACAAAAACATCCAGGACTAAAGGTAAGATGTTTTGAGGTAGACCTGATTTTTAAATATTGACTAAGCCACAATAAAGTGTCCTAAATGATCAGATGAATACTGGGAGAATAAAGGAATGGCCCCTTCCCTTATTCCCCCAGTACTCACTGACCCTCTCCCACCCCCCAACAATGTGAAAGAAACAGTACATACCAGCCTCTATGATAATGGCTCCTCCTTCATCCCAGTGTCTTGATTTTTGTACGTTTTTCACTTGGACGTGTTTTTTTCTTTCAAAAATGAACCAAAAAGATAAATATACAGAGCACCAAAACACGTAGCAAGTGGCCATTAAAAAAAAAAACAACAGACCTTTTAGGAGTAGCCTAATGGTCAGTGCAGTGAGCTTTGAGCCTGGCAGCCTGGGTTCAAATCCCACTGCAGCTCTTTGTGACCTTGGGCAAGTCACTTAACCCTCCATTGCCCAAGGTTCAAAAACATAGATTATGAGCCCTCTAGGGACAGAGAAAGTGTAGCTGCTTATAAAAATGTACAGCACTGCGTATGTCTAGTGGTGCTATAGAAATGATTAGTAGTAGTACATTTTGCTGTTTTTGTCCACTTGGATTCTGGACACGTCCAAAGTTGAATTTTGATTTCATATTGAAAATGCCCCTCCATGTGTATTTCACTTCAGCAATTTGTATAATAAGGAAAGCCTACCTTACTTTAGTGTCAGTGTTATAAGAGATAACATTGTAATTTAGATTTTTAGGTAGCAAAATGGCATTTTTCTTAATCACTGCTGAAGAATAAAAACATTTTTGTACCCAATCAAATTTAAGCTTTGCAGATTTCTATTTGAAAGATGGGTTTCCTGTAAGAATGCAAGCGCGGAGGAAAAATGTTATAGGTACAATAAACTTTTTTCCATTTAATGGGATGTGACACACGTTTGATGAAAAAAATGCAGACTCCCCATCATTCAACTTATGGATAACACATTCCCCCAAAATCTATATATCACACCTTAATTTCTGCATAGAAATTGAAGTGTATTCTATAATAATGCACATAACTTCATTGGTTAACTAGCTAAACAGCGCTGTTAATTGAATATTAACAAGCAATTATCAGCACTAATTGGCATTGGTAGAGATTTACGCACACAACTTGCTAAGTGTATTCTGTAATATGGTGCGCCTAAATTCGAAGTCGCATAGTTGAAATGGGGCATGGCCATAGGTGGGGTGTGGGCATTTCTGCAATCTATGTGCATTATTATAGAATATACCTATTCTGCGCCTAATTTAGGCATTGGGATTTATGCCAAGTAAAGCATGGCCTAAATGGACGCTACCAAATTTGGTCATGTGGAGAGGGACATATGTGTTCTTTTTTTCTGCATGGATTTTTCAGGCACCATATATAGAATCTAGCCCATTACAAATACAGAGAATCCCCCCTCTGTTTGCCAAGAAGCATGGCAGCAATGCACTCATCACTGCCCTTAACATTCCTTGCCTCTCCCACCTATTACAGTTAGCCATGTTATGGCACCCCTGCATTGAGCCTGCTATGAGTGGAAAAGCGCGGGTGCAAATGTAATAAATAAATAAATAAATAAATAAAATATATAACAGCTGTCATCCACAATAAAACAAAAGGATAACTTCCATTTGTCACAATTTCTCCATTATAGAAAGGTGTGTTATACAGAAGAAGAATTTAAAAGATGTGTGAAGACCTTAAGTAATAATTTTATAACATAAGACTGCCCATCTATTATAATTGAAAAGGCTTATTTAAGGGTACATTTTAGTAATTGTGATTTGTTACTGCAAGAAAAAATGTGCTACTGTTAAAGATTCATTAGTGTTGGCAATGCAATATTCATCTCTGCCTAATCAAATTGTTTGCATCATAAGAAGATATTGGCCAACTTTATCAGCTCACCCCTGTTTTTCAGGAAATAAATTAATTGTGGCATACAGTGGAATTACAATGCAATCTGCAAAGTGGGGAGACATTACACTGTGATACTACAGTACTTTAATGAACTCTAAGAAATAAATATTCAGCTTGTGGTGGTGAGCGTTTTGCTAACCGCTGCTGGACCCATTTATGCATTTACTCTGGCTGGTTAATTGCTGAATATTACTACTCAGAACATCCCCAAAATACCCGTTTTTTTATTTAGGCGGTAACAGATCATTTTCAATGGTAATAACCAGTTAATTGCCACTGAAAATTAACAAATAGCCCTGAACCAGCAATTTAACCGGTCAGTGACCATTTCTGGCCAGTTCATTTTGAATATCGACCAGCAAATTTTTTATGTGATCCATTAGTGTAATTTTATTTATGTATTTATTTATTGGGATTTATTAACTGCCTTTATGAAGAGATTCACCCAAGGGAGTGTACAGCAGGTACAGTTTAACATAAAACTTACAATATTGTTAATAGTATAACAACAGCAAAATAGCAAAGAATAAATATAAATACAATAAATGAGGTAAACCTTAAAACAGTAAATTGAAACCTAATAATAGAACTACCGTGAAACAGTATAAAAATATACACATTTAACAATACTGGAATTCAAATACCAAAGATATAACACAATGTTAGCATAATGCTAATAATACACCTAGTAAGCATGCATTAGAACATTCAATTAACGTAGATATGATTCTAAAGATTTTCTACAATATGTCTTACTATATAGCTGAGGAATCAAGATCAGATATATTATGGGAACAAGATGCGTGGTACAGGGTCAGTTGGGATAATTTGATGGTTAGCTAAACTCAAGGCAAGTTTGTTGTATAGTTAAGCATTTGAATTGAATGATGGATGGGACACAGTTCTTTTAAAAGTGGAGGAGTGGCCTAGTGGTTAGAGCACCGGTCTTGCAATCCAGAGGTGGCCTATTCAAATCCCACTGCTACTCCTTGTGATCTTGGGCAAATCACTTAACCATCTATTGCCTCAGGTACAAACTTAGATTGTGAGCCCTCCTGGGACAGAGAAATATCCAGTGTACCTGTAAAAGGTGCAGCAAAGGGCAACTAAAATGATAGCGGGGATGGGATGACTTCCCTATGAAGAAAGACTAAGGAGGCTAGGGCTTTTCAGCTTGGAGAAGAGATGGTTGAGGGGAGACATGACAGAGGTCTATAAAATAATGAGTGGAGTGGAACAGGTGGATGTGAAGCGTCTGTTCACGCTTTCCAAAAATACTAGGACTAGGGGGCATGTGATGAAACTACAGTGTGGTAAATTTAAAACAAATCAGAAAAAGTTTTTCTTCATCCAACACATAATTAAACTCTGGAATTCGTTGCCGGAGAACATGGTGAAGGCGGTTAGCTTGGCAGAGTTTAAAAAGGGGTTAGACAGTTTCCTAAAGGACAAGTCCATAAACCACTACTAAATGGACTTGGGAAAAATCCATAATTCCAGGAATAACATGTATAGAATGTTTGTACGTTTGGGAAGCTTACCAGGTGCCCTTGGCCTGGATTGGCAGCTGTCGTGGACAGGATGCTGGGCTCGATGGACCCTTGGTGTTTTCCCAGTGTGGCATTACTTATGTACCTGAATGTAACTCATCTTGAGCTACTACTGAAAAAAAGGTGTGAGCAAAATCTAAATAAAATAAAAAGTAAAAATAAATATCTGAAATCAATGAGTTATTGGAAAATGGCTGATGATGATAGGTTTTCTATAGTGGCTTTGTGATTGATAGTTCTTAAGTGGCAAGAACACACAAACCTAATAAACAAGATGAAAGAGGATAGACTCAGAAGTAACTTGAGGAAATACTTCTTCACAGAAAGGGTAGCAAATTTGTGGAACGGCCTCCTGGTGGAAGTGGTGGAGATGAAACAATATCTGAATTCATGAGAGCTTGGGGCAAGTAAATAGGATCTGTAAGGGAAAGATAGGGATAATAGAAGGCATGGATGGACAGACCAGATAGGCCATATGATCTTTATCAGCCTAACTCTGTTTCTATGTAAACAAATTGGAGACACCATAAATAAGTAAAGGATAATGTAAGTTGATGCTCTGATACCAGCACCCCCGAAGCAGTTTCTGGTGAAACGAGGGCCTTTATGAGGGATACTTTATATGGTATATGATGATGTAGTGTAACATTGAGCTAAATGCAAGATTCATTTTTACTCATTTTGAGGGATGACAATCAGATCCTTTATTTCCTGCCATTGATCACCTCTACAATTAACCCACTGGCCCCTGGATTCTGTATATGGTGCCCAAATTTGGGAGTGCTCCTGAGATGCTATCTGGCTGTTAATTGGCACCAAATAAGATTTGATGTGTGTCTGGCTGTGTGCTATTCTATACTGCTGGGCACCTAAATCCCATAGCATCCAACCCAAAAGGGGGTGTGGCCATGGGAGGCACATGGGCGGGTCAGGTGCATTCCACAAAGTTGTGCGCAGTGTTATAGAATAATGGGACAGTGTACCCAACTTGGGTGCCGGGATTCACACCAGGTTTTAGAAGGCAAATGTCTGACACCCAGATAATTGGCATTAAGCACTATTCTGTAAAGTTTATATATCCTTTATAGAATAGCACTTAGTGCTGATCTTTTCCGGTGCCCATTTTTGAGCACTATTGCCTGGTACGCACAAGTTTTTTACTTATAAAGCCAATCTGCGCTGATGATTGATCCCTAACAAACAATTATCAGCATTAATTGGATTTTATGTGCACATCTCCCTAAGCATATTTTAGAAAGTAACGTGCTAGTTTTCCAACGTGCACAATTGAAAAAGGTGTACGATGAGGGGGCATGTCTAAAATGTATGGCACTGTTATAGAATCATGCCTAACTGTGCATAAACTGGCCACAGATATGTAGGCCTGCTCAGAGCTAGGGTTTGATTACCACCTGATCTACAGCTGCTCTATTCCCTCACCCCTGTACCATTGTTTTGAGACTGACAACCAGACCTTGTGGACAGATGAGATCTGGAAAGAGGTGTTTACATTTGAATATTGGGAATGGGCAACATGGCTGTTTAGTCTTCTGAAGGGTGCCTTAGGTGCTTAGATACCAATTCAGAACACATAGAACCATCTATAATGCAAGTGCAGGAAATCTCCAAAGTATTGAAACTTTGATCTGTCCCAAGTATCTAGTATTACAAACTCCTTAATGAAGAATGAAGTGCCCTGTGGTGCTTCGAGCACAAAGTGACATCATTGAACTTCTCCTTTGCCACATAGAAGCATGTCTTATAGACTGTTATAAAACAGTTTGGTTGCTCTCTCAGGCTTCCTGGAAACCTCATTGTTGGAGTCTGCAGACTGTAGTCACTTGTCCTCCAGAGATATCCGCATTCTTCGCTCAGAGATGTACATGTTTTCCTCCTAAGGCATCAGTACAAATGCCTGTGAGCTACCTCTTCAGAGCAACTGAAGTGGCCTAGTGGTGAAAATAACCTGTTGTTTATTGGGGGTGAGCTCAAATCCTGAGAAAACCAGGCATATTATCCATGCAGAACACTCAGAAAAAGTTTTTTGCTGTGTGTAAATGGCAACTACCCTGCATTCTGATGACATTTGAATTCTGTGTTGAAATTTGCAGTTTCAATTGATGGTGTCCAATGTGAATGGTGTTTGTTCTTTTGGGATTCAGACACTGTGTTGCCATCTTGTCGATCTTGTAGATGTAATTTGGAATTCAGATGGATGAATGCTTTCAGTGCATTATACAGCTTATTCATTTGCATTCTGTCCTTGCTACTTTACCATACATTCTTCCGGCTTCTCCCTGACCTCCTGGTTGAGGATTGGAAAAAGAAGCACCATTTCTGAGGCATCTGTAACTGGGAGACCGTGTTTCATCTTCCAAGGGTGCCCCCATATATAGGGAGCAACTATCATCATATACTACCTTCTCCACAAAGAAGTCACTGATAGCGGAGCAATCTAGATCCCGCCTATCCTACTAACATCATCAACAGCGCCCAGATGAGGTTTTAAAAAGGAGCACCATTTCTGAGGCATTTGCAGCTGGGAGACTGCTTTTCATCTTCTGAGGGCATCCCGAGATACCAGTAACAGCTATCATCATATGCTATCTTCTCCACCAAGAAGTCACTAATAGCGGAGTGATCCTGATCCTGTTTATCCTACTAACATCAACAGCACCCAGATGAGGCTTTGAAAAAGGAATGTCATTTCTGAAGCATCTGCAGCTGAAAGACCACATTTTATCTTCCGAGGGCTTCCCAAGATACTGGGAGCAACTATCATCATGTGCTATATTCTCCACAAGAAGTCATTGATAGCAAAGCGATCTTGATCCTGTCTATTCTACTAATGTCATCAACAGCGCCCAGTTCGGGCTTTGAAAAAGGAGCACCATTTTTGAGGCCACTGAAGGGGCATTACACCTTAGTGTGCACCTTTGGGAACAACTTGGGGATGTCTATTATCACCTGACATTGTCTTTTATTCCTAACTTAAACTGGATCGTTAAAGCTTTATTTATTTATTTATTGCATTTGTAACCCACATTTTCCCACCTCTTTGCAGGCTCAATGTGGCTTACAATCATGCAGTGGCTTTTAATGATATACATAGCCCTTTTGGGCAATATTGGTGGCCATTTACCTGATATTGCTGAGTTTAGTCGAATTCCTGTTGTGCACAACACATTCAGGAAACCTAGGGTTAAAACAGTCTTTTCTCAATGTTAGATACTTGATAGGTTGTACTGATACTTGTTGGCAAGCTGCTGATGGCCATAGGCATTTTACTAAACATCTCTCTAGTCAAGCTACATCCAATTGCATTTAGCAGCCCAAGGCACGCTTTCTATCTGAACTGACCAAACATGACTCAGAACTGCATCACAGGAATCACCTAACTCTTGCACCTTCAGTTTATATCAATGCTAGATCAGTGGGGGAACAAGGCTTTAATAATAGAGATCTCCTAGAATATTCTGATATGGGATTCTTGTTCATTTCAGAGACAATAGGGCCTATCACTTGAAGCTGTTCACGTCATCCTACATTGCATACCTTAGAAGTCCTTTTACTAAGCCACAACAAAAAAATGGCCTGCAGTAGTGTGGGCGTGCAATTTTGGTACACACCAGGCCAGTTTTTACTGCATCTGGGAAAAAGAACTTTTTTTTAATGAGCCGGGAAAAGGGCCTGTGGTAAAATTGAAATCATTGTGCACCTATTTATGGTCTGAATCCTTAACACCACCCATTGATCTAGCAGTAAGGACTAGGGGCGTAGCCAGACTTCGGTGGGAGGGGGATCCAGAGCCCAGGTGAGGGGGCACATTTTAGCCCCCCCCCCCCGGTGCCACTGACCCCCCCCCCCGCCATTGCCGGCCGACCCCCCCCACCGCCACCACCGCCGCCGCCACCACCAACTTTGCCCCCCCGCCAACCCTCCCCCACCGCCGCCGTCGTCACCTACCTTTGCTGGCGAAGGACCCCAATCCCCGCCAGCTGAGGTCCTCTTGCTTCCCACAGAAGGCTTTGTTTCTTTCCGAGCACTCAACCAAAACCCTCATCCACACCCTTGTCACCTCTCGTTTAGACTACTGCAATCTGCTTTTTGCTGGCCTCCCACTTAGTCACCTCTCCCCTCTCCAGTCGGTTCAAAACTCCGCTGCCCGTGTCATCTTCCGCCAGGGTCGCTTTACTCATACTGCCCCTCTCCTCAAGACCCTTCACTGGCTCCCTATCCGTTTTCGCATCCTGTTCAAACTTCTTCTACTAACCTATAAATGTACTCACTCTGCTGCTCCCCAGTATCTCTCCACACTCGTCCTTCCCTACACCCCTTCCCATGCACTCCACTCCATGGATAAATCCTTCTTATCTGTTCCCTTCTCCACTACTGCCAACTCCAGACTTTGTGCTTTCTGTCTCGCTGCACCCTACGCCTGGAATAAACTTCCTGAGCCCCTACGTCTTGCCCCATCCTTGGCCACCTTTAAATCTAGACTGAAAGCCCACCTCTTTAACATTGCTTTTGACTCGTAACCACTTGCCTCCACCTACCCTCCTCTCTTCCTTCCCGTTCACATTAATTGATTTGATTTGCTTACTTTATTTATTTTTTGTCTATTAGATTGTAAGCTCTTTGAGCAGGGACTGTCTTTCTTCTATGTTTGTGCAGCGCTGCATACGCCTTGTAGCGCTATAGAAATGCTAAATAGTAGTAGTAGTAGTAGTAGTTTTGTTTCTGACGTCCTGCACGTTGTACATACAGGACGTCAGACTCACAGAAACAGAACAAAGCTTTGCAGGACGTCAGAAACAGAACGAAGCCTTGCGCGGGAAGGAAGACGACCTCGGCTGGTAAAGGTAGGCGACGACGGTGGCGACGGGAGAGGGTCATTGGCAGGGGGGTTTAGACCCAAATCTACAGGGGCCCAGGCCCCCATGGCCCCACATAGCTAGGCCCCTGGTAAGGACTCATGTGCTACATGTGTGGTGACTGGTCAGCACGCACCAACTGCCGACTAACGCCAGAAATGCTGCACGCGGTAGGAAATAAAACAATAATTTGTCACAGCGGTATGGGCACATGCCAAAATCCAAAATTACCACCAGGGGGCATGCTAGCCTGGCAGTAGTCTCATTTTGGTGCATGCTGCACATGTGTAGAGCCTACGGTGCCTTTGTAAAATGACTCCTTAGAGAAATGGCATGAAAAGAGTGCATTCTTGTAGAGGGATCAGAACTGACTAATGCTTTCATGAAACTTGTTTGCACTTACTTCACTGGGGTAGGAGGCTTCATTGTTGTACCTCTCAGTCAACCTGAGCCAGGCCCTCCTTTAGGAGTTATAGCTCCTTTTTGTGTGGCCAGGAATAATGAAATACCTGGTCAGCTCAGTGAGGAAGAGCCTGGCCAGCATCAATATGTCTGTCTCCTTGCAATCAACATTTTTCACACTGCCCCTGCATGGATGACCATGATGTTTTGCATGCTGATGTCAATGCTCAGGTTCAGCATGGATCAGGAATTTCATGCTAAATAGAGTGCAACATATATAGAATCATGCTCAGCATGAACATTTGAACATATTTGCTCAGGTCAGTGATCATGCCAAATGATCGTACTATGTGTGATTCTATATATAGCATACTCATTTTGTGTATCACACTAAGCGTGTAGCTTGTTATGTACTTCTCAAAGAATTTACCCTTTAGAGAGTAGGGTATGTAAATTCTAATTAGTGTCAATTAGTGCTGATACATGCTTGTTAACATCCAATTATCGGTACTGATTGACTTGTTAACCAATCGAGTTGCACACACAAATAGGAATATGCCCAGATTTGCATGCACAACTCTAGTAGCACTATATAGATTTTGTAGGTAAATGACTAAATGGGGACATGCTTGTGAAAATAAAAATATGACTGATTAGACTTGAAAAAACACACAGTTGTAAATCTAGCACATGTGAAAACAATACCATCTTAAAACCTGCTCATCATTCACAGTTAGCTAAAATATAGGAAAAGCCTTGTAGAAGGGGCTAACCTGTAGAACACTATATAAAAAATGGAGGAGTAGACTAATGGTTACTGCCATAGGCTTTAATCCTGGCAACCTGGGTTCAATTCCCTCTACAGCTCCTTGTAACCTTGGGCAAGTCACTTAACCCTCCATTGCCCCAGATACAAAAACTTAGATTGTGAGCTCTCTAGGAAAAGAAAAAGTACCTATATATAATGTGTACAGCACTGTGTACATCTAGTAGTGCTATATTATTAGTTACATTTGTACCCTGTGCTTTCCCACTTGTGACAGGCTCAATGTGGCTTACATGGGGCAATGGAGGGTTAAGTGACTTGCCCAGAGTCACAAGGAGCTGCCTGTACCTGAAGTGGGAATTGAACTCAATTCCCCAGGACCAAAGTCCACCACCCTAACCACTAGGCCATTCCTCATTACCAATTTCATTACCAACATTATTTAATAATAGCATCAGTCTTTTCCCACTCAAAATTCAACCGAGCACCAAAACCCTCTGTGGTGCATCTTGCCAATGATTTTACATTAATGCAAGGATTTTCTGCTCCCACTTCGTCATTGGTTCTCAAGTAGTTCAATAGCCAATTACTTACAATTTTCTGTTCACTTCGGATGATCCGCTCACTTATATAGAGATCTTAAGTATTTTGAACTACATAAATTTTTCAAAATCCACTTGAGCAGAGCATTTGTCAGAGGCAGGGAAGACCTGATATGCAGGAGTTATGCTGGCACTAGTGATTTTCTGAGGAGATGGTCCATGGAACAGCCCTGGGAGGGTGAAATATGATCTTGTCAGGCAATATATCCATATCTGACAAATTCTCTGCTCAAGATAACTGGATTTTGAAAAATATATGTTGTTTGAAATACTTAAGAATTTCTATATAAGTGAGCAGATCATCTGTAGTGAAGTTAAGAGAAAATTGTAACTAATTGGCTATTAAACTACTTGAGAACCAATGACGAGGCGGTTGCAGAGAATCCTTGCATTAATGTAAAATCATTGGCAAGGTGCACCCCGGATGTGTTCAGTGTTTGGTTAAAGTTTGAGTGGGAAAAGATTGGTGCTATTATTGACTGATTATTGTTCCCACATTAGCTGGTGGCACAATTATTGAGTATTGTTACAAAATTATTTAATGACATCCAATCTACTTGTTAACTCTAAAGGTGTTGAAAGTATATTAAAGAACCTTGATGATTTCTAGAAAAAAAAACTTAATGCATTTGAGTATACTGATACACCAATATCTGGGCTGTTGCTAGACACAATATGAATTTAATTAAAACATCTATATATGCAGTCTTAAAATGAATCTCAGTTCAACTTATATGTAGTGTTGAAAACTAAACGCTATTTGGCCCTTTTACTAAGGCTCGCTGAAAAATGGCCTGCATGTATTTGTCATGCGCAGGTCCATTTTTCAGTGTGCGTGCAAAAGGGGCCCTTTTTTGGCCGAAAATGGATGAGCGTCAAAGTAAAAATTGGCACGCATCCATTTTGGCCCTGAGACCTTACCATCACCCATTGACTAGCGGTAAGATTTCACACGTACACTGTCGATTACCGCCCAGTTAGCACCATGCGGTAGAAAATAAAAAATATTTTCTGCCACGCATATCGGATGCACATAAAAGTTATAATTACAGCCCGGGGCACATGGTAGATGGGCAGTAGTTCTAATCTGATGTGCGTTGTATATGGATAGGTACCTATGCACCTTAGTAAAAGGGCCCCTATATTACTGATGTAGTATGGCAATCTCACACGTTAGATGCAAAAATATCTCCATGAAAGTCTTTTGAAGAAAAGGTTTTAAAAAAATGGAAATGTAGCATGTGTAGTATTCATTATGCCATCCCCTACATTTTTTGGCTTGCTTGTAAATATAATTATACAAACAAATTTGTTTCTGTTAATTAGCATTCAAAATAAATCATGAAACACAACTATTCATGAATAGAAAAATGGTATTGCTTGTGCACACAATTGCGTTGACATTAGGTTGAGCCTAAATTAACCTAAGAAATATTATACAATCTAAATAGAGTGACAACAAAATGAACAATTAGACAAATATACACTCCACCAAATGATCGTGGTGATGTAATCAAAAAATGACCTGATCTCAATTGCATGCACAATGTATAATTTAAAAAGCATATCTTTTGAAAGACATTTTATAAAAATACTGTATAATCCATTGAGAATCTGACTGTTTAATTGGAAAACGAGACATTGTTCTTCCTGTAACAATTTCCTGTCTAAAATCACCTCCTCTCTGTGATTTTTCAATCACCTTAAATGCCAAGGATCTCAACTCTGCAAAGCTATGGTTAAGGGACAGATAATGACTTACAAGTGGTGCTGTGAGATTTTTTCTTTTTAAATTGCTCTTATATTCCAACATCCTTGTTCGGATTTTTCTAGTGTTACTTTTTACTCTCATAAAACAAATTACAAGGGCACATAACAATATACACTGCATTCTGAGAGTTGCAGCTAGACAAGTGGTTAATGGAATATAATGGAAGTATAAAACTGAATAATCAGTGCATTAGGACAGACTGAACATTGGCCACATTGGTAGTGGCCTTTGCTAATAGTTTGAGATGAGGAACCTGGATTCAGTGCTGAAGGAGCTAAAATATTGCTAATATTCTTGTCTCTAGAGTAAACTATCAGATGTTTGTTTCTATAGCACTCATAACCCTCTAAAGTATGCCAGTGCTTAGTTAATTTAATGTCTTTAGACAATCCTGAAAACTGCAAGGCATGCAAAACATCTGGCCTTTTGTTTCTTAATAGTAAGTAGCTCATCTCACTTTGCTGCTCTAGCTTTTGTTAAGCCATCTTCAATATGTTTAATCTGGTATCCTCTCTCTAAAAAATACTGTTATTTCTTTGGCTTGTTTCTCAAACGCATCGAAATTACTATATAGTCAACTCAGTCTTTTGAAAAAGGCAAATTTCTTTTGAGGCTAGCACTATGACCACTGTTGTAGTATGAAATATGAGGGCCCTTTTCCGTTCAACATGTGCCAAAACGAGACTACCGTCAGGCTAGCACACACCCCTGGTTGTAATTTCAGTTTTGGCACACGCTCATAATGCATGGACAAATTATTATTTATTTTCTATTGCACGGGGTGGTTCTGGAGTTAATCAGCAGTTACTGAAAAGGTATGTGCCCCTTTGCTGGTACAAGGGGCAGACTGTTTTTGCTGTCATTGGTCCCTAGGGCTTGGTCATTGCTGGTAAGGTTGGTGGTGCGATTGTTGCTTGTGGAACTGTGCCTGCCATTTAGAACAGGTGTGATGCAGTGATGAAGGGAAGGCTTTCCAGGGCTGTGGAACTTGAGATTTTCAATTACTTGTAGTCCACTCCATATCTTCAGAAGAAAGGTTTAGACAGTGGTGCAATGGTCTTTGATTAAAAGAATCGGACCTTTCTTCCCCACCAATATTTTTCATTCATTGGCACAAACCATGATTCTTTCTCAGCTGGACTACTGTAATGCTGTATATATAAGAAACAAGGAATCACTAAATAAGAAAATTCAAACTACCCTCAATACAGCCACTAGACTGGTCTTTAGAGACTGTAAATTCAACAGGGCAACACCACTTCTTATCAAATTACATTGGTTACCCATAAAGGCCAGAAATCAGTTGTACACAGAGTGGCATAAGGAACATTGTCAAAGATGCCCGAGTTACCCAGTTCCAGGAGTGTCAGACAGTCCTGCATTTCTGACCCCACCCTCTGGCACATTAGGCAGTCTGGACACTGGGGGAGTGCTAAAAAGAGAAAGGCATTGCCAATCTTCTTTGCTCTTGCCAACTTTAAGCATAAGTAAGGTCTGTTCTAGGCATAAGCCACATAGAATAAGAAAGTTTTCAACTCAGCTTTGACGTTGGAAAGACAGAAGGGAGCCGGTAGTTTAGTCCCAAGTTCAGAGGCTTGAACTGAAAAAAAAAAAAAAAAAAAAAGAGCGGTGGGTGGTGTCATGGTAGATTTCCCCAAGAAGATGGGACTAGGACCTGGTTGTTTGGTTGGGGGGGGGGGGGGGGGGGGAGGGGGGCAGACAATAAGGAGTAAGAAGATGGGATAAATAAGGAGGCACATCTGAGAGGGTCTTATAGACCAGGAGCAATACTTGTCTGTCTGTCTGTTTACCTGTCTTATTTAGATTGTAAGCTCTTTGAGCAGGGACTGTCTTTTTTATGTATGGTGTACAGCGCTGTGTATGCCTTGTAGCGCTATAGAAATGATAAATAGTAGTAGTAGTAGTAGTTAGCGCATGCTGATCAGTCACCACGCATGTAGCACATGAGCCCTTAGCACTAGATCAATAGGTAGCGTTAAGGGCTCAGGCCATAAATAGTCATGTGTTGGTTTCAATTTTACCGCAGGCCCTTTTCCAGGCCCATTGAAAAAAAGCACTTTTTCCCAGACATGGTAAAAACGGGCCTAGCGTGCCCCCAAAAGATGCGCTTGCACTACCTCAGGCCACATTTTACTGCAGCTTAGTAAAAGAACCCCGTGAATTTTCAGTACGTTTCCTATATAATGTAGTACTGAACCCATAGGTATTCTTTTGAATATGTCTAAAAAAGGAATACTATAGAAGTCATAGTGCATTGCGAATCTAAGATTGGGCCTTTAGTGTTAAGCCATTCATGAAATTGTTGTAGTCTATTTAAACTGCCCTTCCATAGCATGAAAAAATCATCGATATATCTGCGCAACATACTTACTTCATCTTGAAATGCATGAACCTCCAGGAAATCACTCTCAAAATGGGCTACATTCACTATGGGGATCACAAAGTGTGCAGGTAGCACTTCAGCACTCTCCTTTCAGTCCAGACCATACAGAGTATATATTCACACGACCAGTTATCCGATAAAGAGTGAAATTTATTATAGTCGCAGAATTCTACAGCTTATATCTATGGATACATTCACAATAGCAAGCAATTTCCAATCATATATACGTTTTACCGTAATCAACAATCAAATATATGACTGGTCTTAGCCATAAGGTGTATGACAAGGCAGTCCAGATGCAGAAGAGTACATTAAGGTACATCCCTATGAAATGTTCGAGGCCAAATTATAAACCTATCTTTCAAAAATTAGGAGTTCAATTTAATCTCACTGTTAATATTTGTATTACTTTGTGTAATACCCTATGGAATGATAGAATAATGAAAATAGTCTATTAATCCTAACAGTGAGGATAGGAAAAATTTCCAGACTATACTTGAAATTCAATCTAGTTTGAATTCCACAAAAATCCTTACAAAAAAAAAATCCATCAAATTTGCCTACACACTTCTCAGAAAGATCTAATAAAGGACAATTAGGAAACTTACATAGCTCTATAGATCTGCGGAATATTTTTACTTTGACCATGGCTTTTTTTGTGCTGGTACATGCCAATATGGTGTACCAGCACCTTTTTTTTCCTTGCCTGCTCATTCCCCCATCCTGCCTCTCTTCCACAGTCACTGCTGCTTTTCCCAATGAGCAGCAGCAGCAGCAGGCAAAGCAAGAAGTAGCAGGCATGTGGCTGCAATGCTAGGACACATGCTGTCAGCTCTGTGAATTCCATGGAAGTTGACATTAGAGGGGCAGGGGGTTGGCAGATCCAACAGTGTGTATCTGAGCACTGTGGATCCCACGTCTTTTACTCCTTGTTCTGCCTGCCACTTCTGTTCATTGGGAGAAGTAGTAGCGGCCGTAGGAAAAATCCTGGAAGGGAAAGAGGGGGCAAGGGGAGAGAGATAAGGATGAGGAGAGAGGAGGCAAGGGGAGAGAAATGTTGGATGGGGAGAGGACCCAGCTTTTACCTATGGATATAGGGCAAGCAATGAAGAAGAAAGGAGGAAAGTAAAGAAATAAATGAAAAGGAAGCCTTGGAAACGGAGTTAAGAGAACAGATAGAGAGCAGCAGAATCAGAGACTGGGACCAACATGATCAGAAAAACAGTCACCAGATAACAAAGGTAGAAAAAATCATTTTATTTTCATTTTAGTGTTTGGAATATGTCCAATTGAGAATTTACATCTGTTGTCTTATTTTGCAATGTATAGCAATGTGTTTCTTTCTGTTTTTCTGGTATTGTGCTGCATGCACAGTCTAGCTTCTTAGAATTTCAGGTTAATTTTGAAGAGGGGCTATCTCTCTTCTACATTTGTGACTGCAAGGCCAAGTGTCTGAATAGGGATCTGTTTGTTAGGTTCTGAGATTTTGATAACATATTGTTTCAGGTTTGGCAAGACTGTTCTCCTAATTCCTGGTCTGTATGCTAATTTTGTTTGCATCATTTTGGGTATACTGGAACAGCTTATAGAAGTTATTTATAATGAAAAAAAAAACAAGTTATTTTTCTTCTATACTGGTATAATATTTTCAATGATGCCTGTTTGTATGCACTATGGTTGGTAAAAGGGGTGTGGCTACTGTAGGGGTGGAGCCATAGTGACCCACCCCTGGATGGGTAGGGAACATTAACTAATAGGCTGCAGGAGAGTGCCAAAAACCCTAGCACTGGCCCTGCCACTAAGGTACCCTATTGTTGTCCTGGGATATCAGGGGAACCAGTCTCCTAAAAATACTGGTTCCTGCTACATCCCAAATGGCTTGTGTAAGCCCACAGGGGTGCTCAGGTATACAGTGACCTTCTAGTGGCTCCTGCCCACCCTCACCAGCCCTTTGGTTCAGAGAACAACCTTGAAACCAGACTTCTCTATCTCTCCGTTGACTCGGGCCTCTATGTTTGGTCCTCCCCTTTCCCTCAGGGTGACCTCTTCATTACCCTTCAGTCCTGGCCCGGCCTCCCCGCTGTATTTCCTGGTAACCGACCCACCTTTACCAGTTCTTCTGGTGGGCCCCCTGGTCCCTCTCCTCTGGAAGATAGCACGGATCCCTTTGCTCACAGAAATATGCAAATTAAGCTGATCATATGTAAATTCAGTTTATTGGAACTAGGCTACAGTCTTGGGAGAACCTGGCTTTCCCACTATTATTCTGTTACTGCGATTCACCCCCTGAGACCATTTACTGGGGACATCTGGGTCTCAGGGTATAACAGCCTCCTCCCCTGGATAGGACCTTCTTTATTCCTTACGGTCCTATCCTCCACCCCACGGCTGTTAGTCCATTCTCATTAGCCACTGTTCATAACCATAGTACCCAGTTCCTGATCCCCCCCCACACCAGGTAAGTACCTCTTTGGGGTTTGGAGGGAACCTTCTCCTGATCCTTCTCTTGAGCTCTCTCTCAGCAGGCCTCTTTCTTCAGTCCCCTGGCTTGTAATTTTCTGGCTCTGGGTGTTGCAGGCCCCCCCCCCCCCCCCATTTTCTCTCCCCCTTCCTTGGCTTAGAGGGTGCTTTTTATAGGGTGTCCAATAATCCATCCCACCTCTCTTTAGGCCTCTCCTCCTGCTTCCAGAAAGGTCAGCACCCAGAACTCTCTCCACCTTTCCAGCTTCCACTCAGAGAGTCCACCCTGGTGGCCTCCCCAGGGAAGTACAGGTCCTATGCCACAAGCACCCCCTAACCGTTCCTTCTGGTCACTACCATGGACTATCCTCTTTGGCTCCCTCTAGTGGCCAGATCAGGGCATTTTCAGGTTTCCGGTAGGCGAGCGCCATCTGGCGGCCTCCTCATGTAAGGGCAGATACTGTGTTTATCACATACCCCCACCCTTAAGATATTGCTGCTCCCTCAAATCTCTTCTTTGAGTGCAGCAATTCCTGACTCCCCTAACTCATCTCGGGGTCAGGTTCCTTCTCTCCCCTATTACTTAGGAGGGATTCTCAAGAAGGCTTTGTACCCAGTGGTCCGCCTTACCACAAAGGCTCTGCTTTGCTCTAGGGGACCTTCCTCTGTAACCCCTAGAAACTCAAAAATCCCTAATCCTTTCTTTCTATGCCTTCCTAGGCCTCGGCGTCTAATCTCTTCCCCTACTTTCCTAGCCCATGGGTACACCCCCTTCTTCACTGTGGGTTTCGGGCATACTTTCCTATGGCCAGGTTTCCTTACCACACAAGGGCAACTTCTAAGCCTACCCCCCCCCCCCCTGTTTTCTACCACCCTGGGCTGCCCTTCTACGCCTACTAGGCCCTGACTGACCTTTATGGGTTGTGTGTAGGGCTCCAAGTCTCCTTTTCCCTGAGACTTTTAAGTGTTTCCTATTCCTCCCTTTTGGACTAGGATAACCACTTTTAGCACAAGACTTCCCCCAGCCTCTGGGTGATCTCGCCTCCCCCTGGCACCCTTCCTGAGCCGGTGTCCCCTGCCTAGGAGCTCTTTCTGCTCCCGACTCTACTGTGCGGTATCTGGGCCCAAGGATCAACACTTTCTTCTGGGGCCTGAGCCTTTCCCTCCCCTGGGCAGCCTCTTCTCTTTTCTGCTTGCCCTTCTGGGGTTTCTCGCCCACTTTAAACTGTACATCACCCCTCTGTGTGGGTTTAACAGGGCCCTTCGGACTCTCCCTATCCTGACCCCTACTCATGGACAGGAATTTACTTAATTTAACACCTCCTGGGTCATTCTGACTCTCCCTATCCTGACCCTTACTCATGACTGACCCCTCCTGGTCGCTCCTTCCCTTGAGCTTTCCCTGTAGGGCTACAATGCAGGAGTGGGCTTCCTGAAGCTCTCTTAACCTCCCTTGCCCATCCTGGAAGAGCACATCAACTGCTAAGGTCAGCACTCTGCACTTCTCTTCCATGGCCTCCCTGCATCTTTCTGCCCTTTCTCTGGTCTCTTTGGCTTGCCATCTCTCTACAGCCCACTCAGCTTGGGTCTGCTGCAAGGCCACAATTAACTCTACCACAGCTCTGTCATACCCCTGCTGTACTTCCCTCAGCTGACTTTCTTGCTGGCCCTTTAATTCTTTTAACCATTCCTTCACCTGGGTCAAACTCCCCCTCAGCTCTCCTATAGCTGTTTGCTGTAGTTTACCCATCTCCTTAATAATATCCTTCAGGGCCACTTGCTCCTTATGCCACTCCTGGCGAGCATTCTGGAACTCAGCTTTAATTAGGGATACCCTCTGCTCATGGTCTTGTTGCAATTTGTCTGTGAGGTCCCTTATCTCCTGCTCATGGGTGGACTGCAGCTTAGCTAATTGGGTCTCCTTCAAGGCTTGGGTCTCTTTCAAGGTAGTTGTAAGCTGGGCTACTTCTGCTTCCCTTAGCTTAATTTCTGTGCGCAGCTCAGCCCTAACCGTGGCTAGCAGTGCCTCACAGCCTTCCTTCTGCCTAAGGCACTCTGCCAGTTTGGCCTCTAAAGCCTGCCTTGAAGCAGCAATCTCTTCCTTACAAGCTGACTCGAACAGGACCCATTTCTGTTCATTCTCCCTCAGACTATTCTCCATCACCTTCTGGGACGCCTCCTGCTGCTGCTGTATATGGCTCACCAAAGTTAACATCAGTCCTTTGTTTAGTTCCAGGACCTCCCTCAGACATTGCTCTGGGTGCCTATAGACTTCCCCCGGTTTACCTAGGGCCTGTAATTCCCCTTCTAACTGCCAGACATTTTCTGTAAGGGATTTTAACAGCGGGTTCTCATTTTTTTCCCTGGCCTCCCAGTATTTCTCCCTTGGGGCAACGCTCCCTGGTTCCCCACCCCATGGAAATACTGCCCGGTCCTCACCATAGCATGGGCAGCCTACTTTATCTTCAGCTGTCTCACCCCCCTGCTCACAGTGTACACTGACTTCCCCTCCACAATCAGGACTACTCTTTAGCCTGTCACCTGGGAAGTTCTCACCTGGGCCTACACCTCCTTTCCCTTTCCTAGAGGGTTTACCCTTCTTACCAGGACTTTCACTATCCTGCAACTGGGGCTTTCCTTCCTTGTCCAGGCACCCCTCCTCCCTCTTGGCACTTTTCAGGTTTGTGGCCACCCCTCTCCCTGGGACATTGGGTGCTTTCCCTGCAGCGGGTTCCTCCTGACCCTCTTCCCTGTAGACACCTCTTTCCCCTGGGGTTCCCAGCCTACCCATGCAGTCTGCCCCCGAGGAATGGGTCACCTCCCGACTCCCATGGCTTTGGGCTTCCTCTTGCCTGCCATGTCACTTAACCCCAACCAACCGACTGTAGGATTCCCTATCTCCTCCCAGTCTCCCAGTTCATCCTCTGAACTGCATACTGCCAGACACCACTCTCCAACATGGCCCATTTCCCCACATTGGTAACACTCTGGCTCAATCACTTCTCTTCTCCTCAGGGTCCTGTCTTCCCCAGACACCCCTTCAGGCTTAAACAATGTCCCAACAGTCTCTGAACACAGTCCCCCTCCAAGTCCCAGAACCTGGATCATGGTGTCCAACTCTGCCATGTCCATTCCTTCTGCTGGTGACTTGGGCTCCGGCTCCTCGGGCCTCTGGACTTTTCTCTTCGGTCTGAACCGTCTCTGCCCTCCTATGGCTCCGACGTCCTCCTCCTGTTGGGATGTAGCCTGCAACACAAGAGAGATATCCAAGTGCGGACTGTCTTTTTCCCTGGCCCTACACTTGCTCTCTACTTCTCAAACTCATACCAGAATCTCCACAAGAACAAGTCTTTCTATCATTTACATGAACTGCTCGTCTCAGCTTACTGGATCATCCCTCACCTCCCCCCTAGGTACCCTTTACCTGGGTAGGCAAGTAATGCGCCTTTGTCAGCGTTGGCCCCCTCGACGGGCTTCAGGAACCTCCTGGACACCACCCCCACACTCTGGCCACTCGTCTGGTCTCTGGAACTCCTCCGACTCACCTCCGGAACTCGATTGCTCCCACTATCCCCACACAGGAGACCTCCTCTGGAGACTGATGCCTTTTCCACTCGGCTTCACTTGGAGTTCTCTGATCCCCCAGAACCCGCCTGTAGTCAGTAGGCCTCTCTGCCCACTTCCCTGGGGATACAATTATTGCCTGGGTCCCACCAACCCTCTGCTCTTCCCTTGGCTTCAACTTTCAGACAGTGGTAACTACCAAGGGCAGTAGGGATTCTCTGATGGCCTTGTCCTCAGGTGGTTATTTCAACAAAGGCCCATCTGGGGTACCATTTGTAAGCCCACAGGGGTGCTCTGGTGTACAGTGGCCCTCTAGTGGCTCCTGCCCAGCCTCACCAGCCCTTTGCTTCAGGGAACCACCTTGAAACCAAACTTCTCTGTTGACTCGGGCCTCTATGTTTGGTCCTCCCCTTTCCCTCAGGGTGACCCTGGCCCGGCCTCCCCGCTGTATCTCCTGGTAACCGACCCACCTTTACCAGTTCTTCTGGTGGGCCCCCTGGTCCCTCTCCTCTGGAAGATAGCGCGGATCCCTTTGCTCACAGAAATATGCAAATTAAGCTGATCATATGTAAATTCAGTTTATTGGAACTAGGCTACAGTCTTGGGGGAACCTGGCTTTCCCACTATTATTCTGTTACTGCGATTCACCCCCTGAGACCATTTACTGGAAACATCTGGGTCTCAGGGTATAACAGCCTCCTCCCCTGGATAGGACCTTCTTTATTCACATTAACTTTATGGTCCTATCCTTCACCCCACGGCTGTTAGTCCATTCTCATTAGCCACTGTTCATAACCATAGTACCCAGTTCCTGATCCCCCCCCACCAGGTAAGTACCTCTTTGGGGTTTGGAGGGAACCTTCTCCTGACCCTTCTCTTGAGCTCTCTCTCAGCAGGCCTCTTTCTTCAGTCCCCGGCTTGTAATTTTCCGGCTCTGGGTGTTGCAGGTTCCCCCCCCCCCCCCCCCCCCCCCATCATCATCTTCTCTCCTCCTCTTTTGGCTTAGAGGGTGCTTTTTATAGGGTGTCCAATAATCCATCCCACCTCTCTTTAGGCCTCTCCCCCTGCTTCCAGAAAGGTCAGCACTCAGAACTCTCTCCACCTTTCCAGCTTCCACTCAGAGAGTTCCCCCTGGTGGCCTCCCCAGGGAAGTACAGATCCTATGCCATGAGCACCCCCTAACCGTTCCTTCTGGTCACTACCATGGACTATCCTCTTTGGCTCTATCTAGTGGCCAGATCAGGGCATTTTCAGGTTTCCGGTAGGCGAGCGCCATCTGGCGGCCTCCTCATGTAAGGGCAGACACTGTGTTTATCACACTTGATTTTGTATATTTTGCACTTGGATGGTTTTTTTTCCAAAATGGACCAAAAAAACAACCCACCCAAATCACAAAACGTCCAAAATACAAAACATCCACAGTATTTTCAAAAAAAAGATAGACGTTTTCTATTTCGAAAATTACCTTCTTTCCTGTCCAGAATTTGGACATTTTGTGTAAAATGTCCAAATTCAGATTTAGGTGTCATATTGAAAATGCCCCTCCATATGTACTTTTTCATGTGAGGTATTTTTAAAATAGGAAGAATTCTGTATTAAATATTCTTTAGAAAGTCACCTTCTAAATGTCTGATGTTCAGCAAAATCTTCAGTGTACTGAATTCTTTGGTGAATCACTTTTAAAGAAGTATGCACATTTGTAAAACATACTGTTCACTTTTTTAATGTTGAAAGCCCAACAACCTCAAGCGAAGAAATATAGAAGGGAGATGTCCTTGCTTTTCTTGATCTATTGCTGATAATATTAATTTATATCCAACAAATAATTTAATTTGTAATGTATAACAGTACAATTGACAATAATATTGGTGAATGCTCCTTTTGACAACTGCTGCTATTGCTGAATGAATCTGAAGAAAAACTTGATTTTCCTAACCCGAACTGCCCTTATAGACTTGAGAATGACAGAGTTATTTTTAATGACAGAGTCAGCACATCTGCCAAGGAAACCAAAGAGAAAAATATTTATGCATCATCAAGCTGTCATTTTGACAAAGTGAATTTCTCCAGCAAAGAGACACTTAAATGTCATAGTAAGAGAATATATGGAAGCAACCATAATGTACTCTAAGTTGGGCTGATGATGACATTTAACAATAAGGGTAACATAAGAATGTTCAAAGGCTCTGCAGATTATTATTAGTGGAAGCCTTGAGAATGAGGTAGAAATTAACTGTACTACCTAAACTACATACATACTAAGCTGGTTTTCTAGTCTTAAAAGTTTAAATTAAGATTTGAACAATTTTTCAAGTTTATTTCATCACTAATTTGATTGAGATATATAAATTACTGCTTAACAGTAATTACGTGTCTCAGCTAGAATGAGAAAAAATAAAAATAAGTTGATACTCAAAGAGCGGAATATATATATTTTAGCTAATAACATTTTAGACACCAATCACCAATATTCAAAAGCACCTATGTGGCTAGTATTGGATGTTTGTCCCTCTGAATTGCACAATTTCTAGACTGTATTTAGGTTTAAGATATTCTCTGGTGCTGTCTCTCTGGAACAGTAAAGTCTCATGGAGGGGCATAATTGAATGAAAAAGCCTATCTCCATGGGCGTTTATCTCCGAGAACGGGTCCGTGAAGGGGCGGACCGAACCATATTTTTGAAAAAAATAGACGCCCATGTTTTATTCAACAATGTGTGAGCTGGGCGTTTTCGTTTTTCAGCGATAATGGAAAATGAAAGCGCCCAGCTCAAAAACGAATAAATCCAAGACATTTATTCGTGGGAGGGGCCAGGATTCGTAGTGCACTGGTCCCCCTCACATGCCAGGACACCAACCGGGCACCCTAGGGGGCACTTTTACAAAACCAAAAAAAAAGGTAAAACAGCTCCCAGGTGCATAGCACCCTTCCCTTGTGTGTTGAGCCCCCCAAATCCCCCTCAAAACCCACTGCCCACAAGTCTACACCATTACTATAGCCCTAAGGGGTGAAGGGGGGCACCTACATGTGGGTACAGTGGGTTTGGGGGGGTTGGACGACTAATAAGCATTAAGCAGCACAATTGTAACAGGTAGGGGGGATGGGCCTGGGTCCACCTGCCTGAAGTCCACTGCACCCCCTAACAACTCCTCCAGTGACCTGCATACTGCTGCCAGGGAGCTGGGTATGACATTTGAGGGTGAAAATAAAAACTTGTGAAACATCATTTTTTTGTGGTGGGAGGGGGTTAGTGACCACTTGGGGAGTCAGGGGAGGTCATCCCCGATTCCCTCCAGTGGTCATCTGGTCATTTAGGGCACTTTTTGGGGCCCTATTCGTGAAAAAAACAGGGTCCAGGAAAAGTGTCCTAAATTCTAGCTAAAAACGCATACTTTTTTCCCATTATCGGTGAAATGCGCCCATCTTTGTTCGGCAGATAGCCACGCCCCAGTTCCGCCTTCGCCACACCTCTGACACGCCCCCATCAACTTTGTCCGCATCCGCGACGGAGTGCAGTTGAAAACGTCCAAAAATCGGCTTTCGATTATACCGCTTTATTCATATTTGTGAGATAAACGTCCATCTCCCGATTTAGGTCGGAACTTGGGCGTTTTTCTCGTTCGATTATAAGCAGGATAGTCTTTCAGAAAGACTGAGATAACAAAAACTTATAAGGGCCAATATGCAAAAGCAGCAATGAATTCAATGGCAGAAGACTTGACTACATAAATGCTTTCAAGAAAGCTGTGTAAAGTATCTATCTATCTATCTATCTATCTATCTATCTATCTATCTATCTATCTATCTATCTATCTATCTATCTATCTATCTATCTATCTATCACTAACCACAAGCTTATTTTTAACATGGCTCCTCAGATGCTAAGCTCAGTAAAACACAGTTAATTACTGCCAATCTCCTAATTCTTTATAGATCCATTTTCTTCATAACTGTCCACATGCATTTTATAACACTCTCAAAAGTTGCAGAATTCCAAAACGCTGTACTTAACTTAAGCAACAGACTAGCAATTTTAGGTAGCCTCCCGGCATGACCATGTTTCGCTTTGCTGCATCAGGGTACAGGCTCGTTTAAATCATTCAGAGGCCCTATTCCTAAGCCACGTAGGTGCCTACGTGTACCCAACATGCATCAATGTTTAGTTACCACCCAGCTACTGCGTGGCCCTTGCAGTAATTTCATTTTTGATGCGCGTCCACTATACGTGCCGGAAAATATTTTTATTTTCTGGCGTGCGGGTGGTAATCAGGTGATAATCGGCATTTTACATGTGTAGACCATTACTGTCCAGTTACCGCATGAGACCTTACTGCTAGGTCAATGGCTGGTGGTAAGGTCTCAGATCCAAAATGGGCGTGCAACAATTTTCATTTTACCGCACGTCCATTTTCAGCAAAATTGTTTTAAAAAGGCATCTTTTACAGGTGCGCTGAAAAATGACTCTGCACACACCCAAACCATGCATCCCACGGTGCCATTCTGGACTTACTGGTTATGAATGGGGAGAGTGTTTCTGATGTTATAGAGGGTGATCCTCTGTCATCCAGTGATCACTGGATGGTGTGGTTCAATACTAAGACAGGTGTGAAGATGGTTCATTCAAAATATGAGGTTATCAACTTGAAAAACACTAAGGGCCCTGTTTATAAAGGCACACTAGCATTTTTAGCATGCACTAAAAATTAGTGCTCGCTAACCATGTAGATGCCCATAATATTCCTATGGGTGTCTACACACTTAGCATGCGTTAATTTTTAGTGCGAACTAAAAATGCTAGCACACCTTTGTAAACAGGGCTCTAATTCTGTTGAGATGAGTGATTATCTCAAGGAGTTTGTCATGGTCCTACCGTGACTCTGATGTTGAGCCACGCTGGAATGACAGAGTAGACATGTCCCTATGGTGAATGGCATTTCCCTAATGTTGCTGAAGAGGGCTGAGTGTCGGGACACTGGTCCATGCTGCTGGTGGGAGGAGTGATCACAGCATGGGACCTGTTGGAGGATGGCACCCTTCTGATGTTAGACGCCTTTGCTGAGTTTAAATCTCCAGCCCCTGCTTTGATGCTCTTGTGTCAAAGCTGCCTGCCTGCATTCTTTGCTTCCTGGGTCCTGAGATGCTTTCCCTGCCTGTCTTCCTCTTAGTGGCATACCTATGAGGGTGCTGAAGAAACTTAGGAAAGTTATGGCGGCTCTACTGTCTGAACGTTTCAATGCTTTTCTAGAATCAGGAGTGGTCCTGGAGGACTGGAAAAGGACAGATGTGGTCCCACTCCAAAAAACAGAAGTAAAGAAGAAGTTAGAAACTACAGGCTAGCTAGTCTATGGTAAGTAAATTAATGGAATGCTTCTAAAACAGAGAACAGTAAGGTTTCTGGAACCCAATGGATTGCAGGACCCAGGGCAACATGGTTTCACTAGAGGTAGATCTTGACAGACAAATCTGATTAATTTTTTTAACGGGGTGACCAGAGAATTAGATCAAGGGAGAGTGGTAGATGTGGTATACTCCAATTTTAGCACAGCTTTTGACATGGTTCCACACAGACAGTTTACAAATAAACTGAGTGTCCTTGGTATTGGCCTTAAAGTAACTGACTGGTTAGGAATTTGATGAGTGGAAGGAAACAGAGAATAGTGGTAAACTGAGCTCACTCTGAGGATAGGAATGCTTCTAGTGGTGTGCCGTAAGATTTGATACAATTCAATTTAACATTTTTGAAAGTAACATTGCCAAAGGCCTGTCTAGTAAGGTTTGCACCTTTGCGGATCATACCAAAATATGCAATAGGATAGACATCTCTAATGGTGTAAAAAACATAAGAAGGGACCTAGGAAAGCTTGAAGATTGGTCTAGAATTTCGGTTAAGATTTAATGCATTTGGGCTGCAGATGCCCAAGGGAGCAGTGCAGTTTAGGGGGTGGAGTACGTTTGTGCATGAAAAAGGAGTGGGGCTTGACCATGAATGTATGTGGTGATTTTAAGGTGATCATAAAGGTAGAAAAGGTGAGAGCAGAAGGCAGGAGGATGCTTGGGTGCATAGAGAGTGGAAAGGCCAATAGGAAAATGGCGGTGATAATTCATTTGCATAAGTCTGGTGAGATCTCATTTAGAGTACTGTATATAACTGTAGAAACCACACCTTTAAAAATATATAAATAGGATGGAGTCAGTCCTGAGGGCAGCTGCTAAAATGGTCAGTGGTCTTCATCATAAAGGATATAGTGACTGCATTAAAAATCTCAATATGTATATTTTGGAAGAAAGCCAGGAAAGGGGAGATATGGTAGGAGCGTTCAAATACCTTTGTAGCATAAATGCACAGGAGATGAGTCTCAATTGAAAGGAAGCTATGGAATGAGGAGGCATAGGATGAAGATGAAGGGGGACACATTCAGGTATAACCTAAGGAAATACAACTTCATGGAAAGGGTGATGAATTCATGGAATGGCCTCCTGGTGGAGGAGGTGGAGACAAAGACCATACCTGAATTCAAGAAAGTTTGGGACCAGTACATAGGATCGCTAAGGGAGAGGAAGGAAAAGTAGATTGCATGGATGGGCAGACTGGATAGGTCATATCTGTCTCCATTTTTTTCTGTTTCCACGTCTGTTTCCCCTAAAGTAGCCTGTAAGTGAAACGTGGTAATGCTGGGTTTTGTGTCTTCTAATAATGTTTTGAAAGACTACTTGGCACATTATGATTATAAGGTTACTTCACAGGTAAAAGACATGGGCAGAGGTTCAATTAAAGACATTCATATAGCCATGAAAGGGAAAACTGCTAACATAGTCTGCAATCTACTTGGTTGAGGAAGGGCTCAATTAAATTGTTTGAGCCCAACCCTGAAGTTGTAGTTGCTAGGGCTAAATAAGGAGGTGTTAGGGGAGTAGCAGAGGTTAGAACAGTGGGATAAGTTTAGGTAGGAAGGCTTAGTTGTAGTAAGAATTTTGTAATGGATGCAGGCTGAGAGGGAGTTGTGATTGGCAAGATGCTGAAGGGAGAGTTGTGTTGTATTTGGTGCCCTGGCTGCAAATTCATGGCTGCCATTCATTATTTATTTCATAGATTTTCTTCTGCCTTTATTCTTGTGGCTGGGTTCCCATGGGTGAGTGTAGAAACAGCTGCCAGTGCTCCATTGCTGTAAGGGTTTACTAATAAGGAATTTTTATTTAGTTAGCTGCTGTATCCTAATGCTGGCAGTGTTTTGTACTATACAGTTATATTATTTGTATTTGCTAGGTGATTAAAAATTTTCAGTGGGTAGTTGTAGGCTTAGGTGTCAGAATGGGGGAAGCCATAGGTGCCATGGCACCCCCCCCCCCCAAAAAAAAATAGCCATTTCTACTTCCCAGCTCTAACACTCAGAAGGTGGTAGGAAGTTATATGATGTACAACTTTCTACTGCCTTCTAAGTGCCTCTTCGAGTATGATGATGACCACTGACCATTTTAGTAGCCACCCTCTGACTCCATCCTGTTTATTTCTGGAAAAGCTAAGTGAAGCTGGTAAAGAGTTAGGAAAGCAAAGATGCAAATGAAGGAAAAATAGCCAATACAGTAAAATGGGAAGACAAAACATTTTTTAGATATGCTAATGATAAGAGAAAGTGCAAAGATACCATTGTGAGAAACAAGGGAAAGAATATGGGTAAGTTGGAAAGGATAAAGCAGACTTGCTTAACAAACATTTATTCTATTCCATTCTATTCTCAGTCATTTATAGACTGCTAACTTTCAGAAATGGTACAAAGCGGTGTGCATAACATCAGACATAAATGATATATAATTAATAGCAAGATATACAGTCCCATAAATCCTTAACAGACTAATCACAGGATAACAAATCTTACAATAAAAATTTCACAATCAAGTAAGTTTTCAGAGCCTTAAGAAACAACATATAAGATGATTGTTGTTTAATAGAAACAGGAAATTTATTACGCACCCTTACCTCTTGAAGCAAGAAGCAGCTCTCAAAAAACATTCTTGCAGCATATACCATTAGAAGGAGGAAAATATAATAGAAAGGTAAATTAAATGGAAAGATCTTCTAGGATGAGGAACCTTTATTAGATTAGTTAATTACAAAAGTACTAAACCTCAGGAAATCTTAAACATAAAACATGCTAACTTAAACATTGTTCTTGCTTCAATAAAAAGCCAATGAATTTTTATCTGCAAAGGCATAATACTATAAAACCTTTGGCTCTACAGATTAAACTAGCAGCTGTATTTTGAAGGAGTTGGATCTTTTTCTGCAGTTTGAATGATATTACTAAACAAAGTGAGTTACATTATCCAGCTGTGATAAAATCAAGCACTGAACCAAAATGGCAAAATGATCCTCAAAAAAGTATGACTTTATAAGCCTAAATGTTTAAGCTATGGATGCAGAGATAAGGACAAATCTAAAATTACACCCAAGACCTAGAAGATTTATCAACAGTTAAAAAGAATCAGTAGAATTTAAAAGAATAAAAGCAGGAATCAAATGTTGAGACTTAGAAACCAAAACACTTTCATCATATTTGTATTCAAACCTAACATTCACATAGAAGTCTAGTAGTTTATCTTATAATACAATTCACTAATTTAATATATATAATTTAAGTCAGATAGATATAGAACCAATATAAATAGATGATCAGCATATGAATATAAACAGAGCCGGTGGTTGTGAGGCGGGGCTGGTGGTTGTGAGGCGGGGATAGTGCTGGGCAGACTTATACGGTCTGTGCCCTGAAGAGCACAGGTACAAATCAAAGTGGGCTATACACAAAAGTAGCACACGTGAGTTGTCTTGTTGGGTAGACTGGATGGACAGTGCAGGTCTTTTTTCTGCCGTCATCTACTATGTTACTATGAGGGGCATAATCGAATGTCGCCGGCCAAATAGGTCGCCGGCGATCTATGTTGGCGGCGGCGCTACAGCTGGCTGAAACCGTATTATCGAAAAAGATGGCTGGCCATCTTTTTTTTCGATAATACGGTTTAGCCCGGCCAAATGCCTTGGAGTTCGCCGGGTTTGAGATGGCCGGGTTTGTTTTTCAGCGATAATGGAAAGTTATGTCGGCCATCTCAAACCCCGGCCAAATTCAAGGCATTTGGCCGTGGGAGGAGCCAGCATTTTTAGTGCACTGGCCCCCCTGACATGCCAGGACACAAACCAGCCACCCTAGGGGTCACTGCGGTGGACTTCAGAAAAGCTCCCACGTTCATAGCTCCCTTACTTTGGGAGCTGAGCCCCCCAACCCCCCCCCCCCCCCCACAAACCCACTACCCACAAATGTACTGCACCCACTAAAATTGCTCCAGGGACCTGCATACAGCCTCTAGGACTTATTGCTGCTGTATAACTTTGGCACACCAGTTCACCCCTGAAGACTAATCTCTCTGAAAAAGTCCTTTCTTGAAATAACCGCGTTTACTCACAGTTAACTGCAGATCAGAGTCCCCTGGTACTAAGATTAGCAGTAGGTCAGAGCTGGCACAATGGTGTACAATGCCCTCTTTCAGCACCATTCAAGGTAAGAACTACGTTCTCTAACGTGGGTAACACAGGAAAGGGAACTAAAACTGGCTTACAAAAATGGCCACTACCGCATGGACTACAACAGGAAACAAAATAGGGCACACTCTGACCCAATTAGCAGGGGGGGAAAGCACCATGGGAGTAGAGCCCAGTACCCTACACCCACCATAATGCATTGCTAATGTGACTCTGTAGGGCACCTAACAGAAAAGGTGTCACACTCACCCAAGAGCCACATTGCAACCAGGGAAAGGCTGTCGGAGGATAGAACACATTCTGCTGTCATGGAGGTGGGTACGGCATTTGAGGCTGGCATACAGGCTGGAAAAAAGGTTTTTAGTTTTATTTTTTTAGTATGGAAGGGGGTTGGTGACCACTGGGGGAGTATGGGGAGGTCATCCCCCATTCCCTCCAGTGGTCATCTGGTCAGTTGGGGCACCTTTTTGAGGCTTGGTCGTGAAAATAAAAGGACCAAGTAAACCCGGCGAAATACTGCTTAACGCCGTTTTTTTTTCATTATCGGCGAAAGCCGGAGATCTGGTAGCCACGCCGATGCCCGCCCATGTCCCGCCTTCGCTAATCTACCGACATGCCCCCTTGAACTTTCGCCGGCGAAGCGATGGGAAAGTGTCGATGCTGTCTAAAATGCCACTTTTGATTATACCGATTTCGCCGCTTTTAAGAAATCGCCGGCCATCTCCCAATTTGTGTTGGAATATAGCCGGCGATCACTTTCGATTATAAGCTGGTATGTCTACTATGTTACAATTCACTAATTTAGTATATATAATTTAAGTCGGATAGATATAGAACCAATATAAATAGATGATCAGCATATGAATATAAACATTCATTAATTTCTAGGTTTGCAAATCCTAAGGGATCTGGGTGTCGTCATCGATAACACACTGAAACCCTGCTCAGTGTGCTGCTGCGGCTAGGAAAGCGAATAGAATGTTGGGTATTACTAGGAAAGGTATGGAAAATAGGTGTGAGGATGTTATAATGCCGTTGTATCGCTCCATGGTGCAACCGCACCTTGAGTATTGTGTTCAATTCTGGTCGCCGCATCTCAAGAAAGATATAGTACAATTAGAAAAGGTGCAGCGAAGGGCGACTAAAATGATAGCGGGGATGGGACGACTTCCCTATGAAGAAAGACTAAGGAGGCTAGGGCTATTCAGCTTGGAGAAGAGACGGCTGAGGGGAGACATGATAGAGGTATATAAAATAATGAGTGGAGAGGAACAGGTGGATGTGAAGCGTCTGTTCACGCTTTCCAAAAATACTAGGACTAGGGGGCATGCGATTAAACTACAGTGTAGTAAATTTAAAACAAATCGGAGAAAATCTTTCTTCACCCAACGTGTAATTAAACTCTGGAATTCATTGCCGGAAAATGTGGTGAAGGCGGTTAGCTTAGCAGAGTTTAAAAAGGGGTTGGACGGTTTCCTAAAGGACAAGTCCATAAACCGCTACTAAACGAACTTGGAAAAATCCAAAATCCCAGGAATAACGTATAGAATGTTTGTACGTTTGGGAAGCTTGCCAGGTGCCCTTGGCCTGGATTGGCCGCTGTCGTGGACAAGATGCTGGGCTCGATGGACCCTTGGTCTTTTCCCAGTATGGCATTACTTATGTACTTATAAGGAAGCCAAAATAGGAGAACCCTGTGGTATATCACAGGGTGGTTGCGAAGCTTCAGAAATTTCACCATTCTTTCTGACTCTAATTTCTATTTACCAAGAATTTTTAGAACCGATCATAAACAATTCCAGTCGCACCCAACTCACTTAGCTTTGTTAATGATTATTTGTGCCAAAGGCACCTGAGATATCAAATTGTAAAAGTTCAATTTGGTGCAGACGCACCTAAGTTAGGTATGGGCATTTACACCTGGTTTTAGTTGATGTAAATGTTTTCTGTCCCTACAAAATCAGCACAACTAACAATGTCTCAGTGCCATGTAAACTTTGAAAGCCATATTGAGAATGGAATAAACCATCATATTTATCCATATGACAACCGGACTGACTTGGAACTGAAAACTCAATTATTTTAGTTTAAAAAAAGGAATAGAGGCTATTTGCCTGTAACTACTGTTTTGGATAAATCAAAGTCTGAAGATCTGAAAATTGGTGTCAGGTTTCATTTTATTACATTTAATTAACTACCCAAGGAAACAAATCCATCAGTGCAGAGTACGTATAAATGATTTTTTTTTAAAAAGCGCAATAACAACAGAACTCCAATAACATGCTAGGATAGAAAAGAAAAAAAAAGAGAAAATGTTGATGTCTGCTACCATGGCTCTAGGCTCTAGTCCAGAATCCCCCATTAGCCAACCCAGTATAACTTGTAAAAGAATAGATCATGAATCAGCAGAAAAGGCTTCATGAAAAACATGAGTTTTAAGTAGCTTCTTAAAAGCAGGCAACGGCGCCTTGGTTCCAAAGCTCTGGGCCTACCATAATAAACATGGTTTTCTTATAACTTGTCAAAGACACTTGGTGGAATGAAGGCACCAACAGTAAATGCTGTTGTGCTGAATGAAGCAAATGTGATGGAACATAAGGGACCAGATATTTAACAAGAAATTCTGGGAGACCCACATGAAGGACTTTATGTACCAAATGCAAAGTTTTATATAAAACCCCCAAGTTATCCAGCAACCAATGCTCCTCCCATAAAAGCAGTGTCATATGATCAAATTTTTACTTTCCCCATAGCATTTCAGAGCTGTATTCTATATCAGCTGGAAACACTTCAGTTCTCTCAGACCAATTCCCTGAAACAAAGAATTACAGTAGTCCATATATGTTAAAATCAACGCATGCAAAATAATTCGAAGTGCTGCTTTTCCTAACAGATGTTGGATGGAATGAATCTGTCTCAACTTAAAGAAACACCTCCAAACCACTAACACAATATGTGCTTGAAAGGACAAATCAGAATCTAACAAAACCCCCAGAATTCAAAGTTCAGTACTCACAGGGACTATCTGTCCCATCAAAGGTTAAAATCCACCACTGTATAGAATGCAATTTATAAAATAAATTTGCACATTCAAAATCTCTGGAGGATTTTTTTTAAATACACAAGCTGGACAAGTATCAAATATACAATCTCATTTAAAACATTTCCAAAGTGAAAGAATGACCTCAGCAAGTGTTATATGTTTAAATTTAGACCATTATATAACAAAAGAGAAGGAACGAAGTACAAACTAAAGTCCAAACAAAAAAACAGCACCACGGGCCTTTAAAATGGAACACAGTTCTTTAATGAATGAGCCTTGACAAAAAGACCTGACACGGGCTGCGTTTCGGTGACTAGCACCTGTGTCAGGAGTCTTTTTGTCAAGGCTCATTCATTAAAGAACTGTGTTCCATTTTTAAAGGCCCGTGGTGCTGTTTTTTTTTATTAAATTCAGACCATATCATATCTGTAGAAACATCTTGATTTCAATGGTACATAAAAATAATAACTGATCAGAAACTCTGTAAAGAAAGTCTTAGTTGCTTAACCTTATCATCAAAATAGAAAGCAAGTTCATTGGCATTTCAATTGCCCCGATGAATTGTTCATGATAACAAGATCTTTAACCAGCTTGAACAAAACTTTCTGGTCTCTCAGTACTGAGAACGAGACAGGGCAAAAAATACATGCCAGGATGAGAGAGAAACAGACAGATAGGAGTAATGCTGGAGAAACTCACTGGGACCAACATGATTGGAAAAATAAAATGCCCAGATAACAAAGGTAAGAAAAAAGTGTTTTTATTCTGAATTTATGAACTGGAATATGTTAGTTTTGGAAAATGTGCATCACAGATATCTTTATATTGTGTTCATTACAAGAATAAATTAATTTGTTTTTATTTTTCCAGTGCTGAATGCTGAGTTTTGACTTTGTGGGATTACCAGTTCAATTTTTATTTTCATATTTCTATTTCTAAATTGTGATCTCTATTTGGTGAGGGTCTGCTATGTTTTGCCTGTAACCTAGGTGTAGTATGTTGTTTGCATATAGTTTGTGTTTTTGTGGGGACATTGGGTTTTTGTGGATACAGAGCATGGCTACATTTAACTCATAAGAACTGCTATGCAGTGTCAGACCAAAGGTCTTTGGAAATGTAAGCGTTACTCTGCCTGCAATGGCAAAAGGAAGCAAGTACTTCAGTAAACATAGACACCTTCATGCCACCTGGCTGCCAAAAATTTCTGAGGAGAACACTATGGTATGAAATGTGTAAATGTTGAGAAAAATAATGATTAGTCCAAAATGTTGTTGATAATGTTGCAAAGTTGTATACAGTGGTGATATTCTTTTTAATTTATCACCTTTCCTGACTTCAGAAAGTAATCTGGAGTTTTGTAAAGGAAATAACTGGGAAGGAGAGAAGTTATTTGATCTCTTTCTGCTCCTGTTCCCTCTCTGTTCTTATGAGGTATAAAACAGAGCACAGGGCTTTGTTTGGGGGGCACTACATCTCTCTCTGTCTTTCTTTCTCTGTGCAGCAGAGCACAGAGCTCTGCTTGCACTTCTCTCTCTTTCTTTTCCTCTGCCCACCACCATCTTGAGCCCCATGTTAATATTCCCTTATCTCTTGTTTGTCCTGTTTGTCTGTCCTAATTAGATTGTAAGCTCTGTCCAGCAGGGACTGTATCTTCATGTTCAAGTGTACAGCACTGTGTACGTCTAGTAGCACTATAGAAATGATAAGTAGTAATAGTAGTAGTAATTTATACAATTTAAAATGATAGACTTGTAACCAGAAATACAGAACATAATATACAACAAAGTAACAAAACAGACAAGAAAACAAATTTACTCTTCCCTAGTTCATGATAAAGAAGGGAGGAGACATCCAGAAAAGAGGAGACACAGAAAAAAGGGGAAAAAAAACTATACACTAAAGAAAAAGCTTAACAGGCAACCCCTCGTGGTTTCATTAAACAAAATGCAAACAAGATTATATCATTTCTTCAGATCCAAGAATGCCCTCATAGGTAAAGAAGACATACTTGGATTGCCCATAGCTAATTCTACAAGGGAAAACTAATAAAAAGGTAGCCCCTAAATCTTTCACTTCTTGCCTCATAGCAAAAAAAAAAAGCCTTCCTACGCTCCTGTTTTTTGCCACATCAGGATAAATCCACAATTGTTGTCCAAAAACTAAATTCTGAGAATGTTTGAAATATTGTTTCATAATTGATGTTGCATCTGACTCAAATACCAATGATGCTAGCAAAGTCGCTCTCTGAAATATTTACTATTGGATTCTTCAAGAATAGCTGAGATATTATTCAAGTCTAAAGATTGTTCAGGAGTTAAATCTGTCCCTTCACCTTGGGTATTTTTTTTTTCAGGAAACTGGCAAGTAGAAAATCTTATTTATAGGAGGAAAACCATCTGAGGAAAATTTTGAAACATCAATTAGATATAGACTGCAGTGAGTTAGGAACAGATCCTGGGTAGCTGTGATTGATGGACTGTTGGTAGATAGAACACCAATCAGAACTGAAGCTAAAGAAACAAAAGAGAAAAGTTTTGGCAGGTTATAGTTAATTTGTTAGGAGCCCTGGGCAGAAAACCTTGCACCCCACCCTCCCTCCATGTGGGTGTGTATTTGTTACTGAGGGTGGTAGTGGGAAGCACTGGAGCTGATTTTTCTGCAGTGATATATCCTCTGGCCATTCCCCGTTAATTAGTAGCTTTGAGGTTTGGAATGTTTATTCAGATTTGAAGGGTCATTGGGAGGCAAGATGGATTCATGTACAGTGCCATCATGAACCCATCATGATCCTGAATGCAGGGCCAGTCTTAGGCTGGGGCAACAGGGGTGGTCGCACAGGGTCCCACACTCCTAGGGGCCCTGCATCTCTGGCATGGTTTTCCTCATGTCTCGGAACACTTCCTTGCTCCATACCTTAATGTGCAACCATATTTCAGTAGAGAGCATTAGGCAGAGGCAATGATTTTCACATCCCGTCAGCTGCAGAGCCCAGAGCCTCCTCGCTGTTGTGCCCCACCCCTTTTTGATGTCACTTTCCGCTTCCACAAGGCTCTGGTCTCAGCAGCTGATGGGATATGAAAATTGATGCCGCTGTCTGCCGCTCTCTACTGAAACGTGCTGGATGCACATCAAGGTATGGGGGTGAGGTGGGGTTCTGAGAGCTCTAAACCTCCTTTTGAACTCCGATAAATTATGGCTTATGGTGGCAGGTGGGGTGAGGGGTCGGGAGGCCCCACTGAACTGGTCTGCACAGGGCCCCACTATTACTAAGACCGGCCCTGCCTGAATGAGCAACTCAGGATCATGGGCAGGTTTTTGCGTTACTGTGAACCTTCATATGGGGAGTTTTCAGTACTTATTTGTGACAACCAGTTAATACAGTACTGTCTAACTGTGTTTATAGTAGGGTAATGTTTCAGTGTCGATAATGTGAATGTTTACTTGATATTGACCTTGTGAAGAATGGTGGCAAATTCTTGGTTATGTCAGAGAGTTAATAAAACTGTGGCCAGTTATTTTGCCACATGCCAATAGTCTGAGTTTTATATTGTTAGTTGATGATTAGAATGGCTAGGGGAAAAACAGCGTGAATGCCAATGTTATGCACATTTATTCCTCTAGCACTAGTATATCAAGTCCAGCATAGCATAAATTTAAAAATGCACCTGCATGAGCCATGCTGAATGATAAATGAGCCGCTCTCTGGTAACTCCTTTACATGAAAATGCACCTAGTTTCTATCTTCTCTACAAAGAAGTTATGTAAAATGCAATGTCAAAATTCAGATTAAAGCTTGATTTTCAGTACTACAAAGTAAAGGATCTTGAGACTCCCTTTGTTTATATTTTTCTTTTCATTTTGTGGCTTGTTTATATTCATCTGCAGGATAAACTGGGAAGGGATGTGCTTTATTTAGTATAATGCATGGCAGTCCAATCAGTTCAAACTGAATTGTATGTTTAATTAGAAACAAAAATAAAAACACATCTGGTGGGCAACAGCAGTTGAAATCAGTCATAAATGAAAAAACCTAGGCTGCAAAGGATTGGCTCATTGCCAGTCCCCAATCACAATGAAATTCTGCAGAAATGATACAGTTTAGCAGACACATGACTTTCCAGCCTTCTAGCCATGATCATTCTTAATTCCTTTTCAAGGGACTCTGGGAAAGACGAAGGTGTATTTCCAGAAGTAAATTCAGTAATTGTCAGCAGTTCAAACCAACACATTTTTATGCATATATTAAAAAAATCATGATTGCAATCTCTTCATGGTACCATTCTCTGAAGGAATCCAGCAAAGATTGTCATTTGTTTTCATGAATCTGGAATATATGTCCTGCATTATTTTATTACTCTGAGGCAGTTAGAGCATGTGAAATTATCATATGAATCATTATGCCCACTCACCAACTTTTCAGCAAGCCTGAAGTAAGAAGGGAGGATGAAACAGAGACAAGCAGGAAAGTGCTAGAATAAGGTTTCTGGGTAGATTTTTGTTAGAGGACCTATGTTATTAAGAGCACAAATGCAGATCTCTATCTGGCATTAGTGATAGCACCATGCACTCACGGGGCAGTCCAGAGGAGGAAGCAATGTAGTTTTCCCTCCTAGAAATTAAGTGAGGTAACCATCATGTGGATGTTTTGGGAGCCCCTGTTGCCATCCTCAAAAATTTACTGAGACAGCTGCCTCACCCAACTTAACAAAAGAGCTACTGCTGCAATAATCTCTGGCTGGTAAAGAAGGTTTTGGAAGGAAGTCTCAGCCAACAAGGATTCCCACACCACTTACCTTCTCTTCATCTTCAGATATGAGCATGTCGTGTTTGTCATGGGCACAAATTCAACTAGAAAGGGTACCTAAACATAATTTAATGTATTTGAATCTGGCATTTATAATCTGCTTAACCATCAGATTCAAAGTGGAGAACAATCACACATTATGAGCAGTTGCTTTCCCTGTCCCTAGGTGGGTTACTGTCTAAGTTTTTGTACCTGAGGCAGTGGAGGATTATGTGACTCGCCCAAGGTCACAAGGAACTGCAGTGGGAATTGAGCCCAGGACTAATCATTAAGCCATGTCTCCACTTCAATGAGAGTTTTATATCACAACATAGGCTCTGCCATTTGAGCCATGAGGCCAGCCTAGTATTTAACTCAATTAATAAGTTTTTCTCAAAGAAAATAACAATTTCATAGTAACATAGTAGATGACGGCAGAAAAAGACCTGCACGGTCCATCCAGTCTGCCCAAGAAGATAAATTCATATGTGCTACTTTTTTATTTGTACTGTCCTCTTCAGTGCACAGACCGTACAAGTCTGGCCAGCCCCATCCCCGCCTCCCAACCACCAACCCCGCCTCCCAACCACCAGCTCTGGCACAGACCGTATAAGTCTGCCCAGCACTAGTCCCGCCGCCCAACCACCAGCCCCGGCACAGACCGTATAAGTCTGCCCAGCACTAGTCCCGCCTCCCAACCACCAGCTCTGCTACCCATTCTAGGCTAAGCTCCTGAGGATCCCTTCCTTCTGCACAGGATTCCTTTATGTTTATCCCATGCATGTTTGAATTCCGTTACCGTTTTCATCTCCACCACCTCCCGCGGGAGGGCATTCCAAGCATCCACCACCTGCTCCGTGAAAAAATACTTCCTGACATTCTTCTTGAGTCTGCCCCCCTTCAATCTCATTTCATGCCCTCTTGTTCTACCGCCTTCCCATCTCCGGAAAAGGTTCGTTTGCGGATTAATACCTTTCAAATATTTGAACGTCTGTATCATATCACCCCTGTTCCTCCTTTCCTCCAGGGTATACATGTTCAGGTCCGCAAGTCTCTCCTCATACGTCTTATAACGCAAATCCCATACCATCCTCGTAGCTTTTCTTTGCACCGGTTCAATTCTTTTTACATCCTTAGCAAGATACGGCCTCCAAAACTAAACACAATACTCCAGGTGGGGCCTCACCAACGACTTGTACAGGGGCATCAACACCTCTTTTCTTCTGCTGGTCACACCTCTCTCTATACAGCCTAGTAACATTCTAGCTATGGCCACCGCCTTGTCACACTGTTTCATCACCTTCAGATCCTCAGATACTATCACCCCAAGATCCCTCTCCCCATCCGTACCTAGCAGACTCTCACCGCCTAACACATACGCCTCTCTTGGATTTCTACTCCCTAAGTGCATCACTTTGCATTTCATCGCATTGAATTTTAATTGCCAAACCTTAGACCATTCTTCTAGCTTTTCAGATCCTTTTTCATGTTTTCCACTCCCTCCGGGGTGTCCACTGTGTTACAAATCTTAGTATCATCCGCAAATAGGCAAACTTTACCTTCTAACCCTTTGGCAATGTCACTCACAAATATATTAAACAGAATGGGCCCCAGCACCGATCCCTGAGGCACTCCACTACTCACCTTTCCCTCCTCCGAGCGAACTCCATTCACCACCACCCTCTGGCGCCTGTCAATTTCATTTGTATTAAAACTCTCTAGATATATACACAGGTATATTTATTAGTTGGCATTTGTATTGCGTATCCTCTAGAGCAGGGGTTCTCAACCCAGTCCTCGGGACACACCAAGCCCCTCAGTTTAAAATAAATATGCACAAGACAGATTTGCATACAATGGAGGCAGTGCATGCAAATTTATGTCATACATATTGATTGTGAGTATCTTGAAATCCAGACTGGCTTGATGTATCCTGAGGACTGAGTTGAGAATCCCTGCTCTAGAGCATACAGCTTGTGAAAGCATTAAGATAGCAGGGAAAAGGGAGAGAATGTGATCTGTTCTGAACTTTTTGGAATAAAATATGGGGGAATTGGCTAGCTTTATATATGCTGTCAAGCTACTGCAGTGATTGTAAAAATGTTTTAATTATTATCATTATTAGTGTGTGCTTACAGTGCCATGTGGAATCAGCCTGCCAATAGCAACCTCATTGGCTTTATGAAGAGCTGCCAAACTATCATCCAGCCAGGTCACCAGACAGGAGTCAATGGCATGAGACATTTACCAGGTCACTATTCACAACCCCCCCCCCCCCCCCCCCTTCTGTTGAATTTTTGATAACTGTGAAAAGGGATTCAGGGAAGTGTTGCACTGCTAAGACTAACTCTTCTGGGGTGCTTTCCTTTAACCCTTTGAATTAACCACAGTTCTGAAGCCAAAATGACAGATTGAAATGTATTGTTAATTGGTTTTCCTTTCTAAAGTTACTCAGTCTACTGGCAACCAATCTGCAGCAATGACCAATATTTTCCTTCCTTCACCAAGCTAACCACAAGGAGGAGATTAAAAAAAAATCACAGACAGCTAACTACTGAACAGAGTCATAAATGATCTAGGGCATCCACTAAGAATCATTGACTTTCCCATCAATAATACATTTATAGGCAAGTATTTGTTGCACACTACCCACTATTTTTCAAAGCTGAAGTTCAAGTCTCCTCATAAATTCAATCATTTCTGCCAGAGCTGTGTTAGAACAGAAACAGTCATAATTTTGCTTATCCTATGCTAGCTTGTCTTTAACTCTGAGCATATTTTAAAGGAAATTAATTGCAATGCTTTATACCAGGATATGATACAGAGATCTAATGGTGCTATTAGTCCTGGAAAAAACAACTCTTGTTGCAGGTAGTGATAACTTTTATTCAGGTCTTTTTTTTTGAGGGGGTACTTAGGGGTATTGGGTACCAGCACCTTTTCCATTGTCTGCTAAAATTGACCCATAGACCCTAAGTTTAAATAAAAGAGTTCAGGCTCTACAACCAATTCTGCCTTGGCATACATTCTGTGACAGGTTGTAGAGGGCCTGGCTATTGTGGGGTGGGCCCTGAGTGATCACCCCACCCCTGAAGGGTGACCTAGCATTTGAGTACCGGCACCTTTTTTGCTATAAAATACGCACTGCTTTTATTAAACTAACATAAGAATTATCAAAAAATTATTGGAAATATAAGCTTTCAAGAACGCATAGGCCTCATGAGTTTAAAATGAAAAAGATAATGTTCAAACACAAGGGGACTGAATAACAATATTGGTGACCTCATCTCCACACATTAGGACCAATAGTCAAAGCTCATTGGAAATATCAAAATAACCCTGTAAATTCAACTGGTTATCTTTATTTTGAGGTTAACATGAATTGACCAAGCTGATTTTTTTGACTGAATGTCCAGTTAGAGTTACTGACTCAGCATTCAAGTCGCTAATTTAAGTTAACTATTTATATGGCTGGACATGTGGAAATAAATGTACATAGTAATCATTGAATAGTACACTAACATAACAAAAAAAATCAAAATACCATCTGGGAGAACACCTGGCTGTTCCCTTTTGGCCTAGCGACATTTGTGTAGTATAAGGTTTTTTTTTACCAGACAAATTTAGTAGTTAGAGGGGCCATGTATTTAAAATTAATATCTGCCCAGCTAAAACCGTCTTTAGACAAGTTAATCTTTTGAATATGAACCTACAGACATGGAATGAATGAAAATCCTTTAATGAATCAGGCCCATAAATCCTCTTATTGTTGCAAATTCTGCTGCCTTTCTCAGAGTAATTTATTTGTGTTTCTGAACAAAAACATCCTTAACTTGTTCTACTCTGATTTGATGAAAGAGAGTATGGGTCTTAAAAACTAGTTACAAATGTATTGTTAGAAATACAGTCAGTAAAAAATGCTGTAGGTGAGATCATTTTATTGGTATTCATTGCAGTATGTCAACCACAGAATTGTACTGAACCTTTTATTTTGAAGTATCTTGGACGGCTTAGGCCTAGAGACAGGCAGATGTGTTTCCTCTTCAAAAAAGTGGAAGTAAGAAGGCATAGAAATAGGCTGGTTAGTGTGACACCGATGGTGAGTAATTAATGGATTCATTGCTGAAATAGAGGATAGTGCAGTTTTTGTAATCCAATGGATTATAGGATCTAAAGCAGCATAATTTTACCAGAGATGGATCATGATCACTTTCTTTTACTAGTAACCAGAGAGCAGAATCAGGAAAGAACATCAGATATAATGTACATAGATTTTAGCAAGGCCTTTAACACAGTTCTGTATTGGTGACTAATAAATAAACTGCAAATATATTCCCCAGAGGAGGAATGAAACAGAAAAGATAAATAAATTCCTCAGTTCACCTAAATCAACTGTCTGCACCGGATCATTTGTGTGCTGTATATAAAATCAAATAAACCATAAAAATTTCAAATGGAAGATCATCAGTAAATTGCAAACCAGCAACCTATAGTGCAATGTCACTTAGCAAGTGCCTATGTATTATATTAGACTAATAGTCATAAGCTCAATTACATCACCAGTCTGCCATTTGAGCTAATGTCAGTGTCCAAACAAGTTAAAATATGTCATATATGTCCCAATACAACCAAATAATAATGTGCTGCAGTGTGTTCACAGTCCAACAAACAGAGACGATGTGACTACTTCAAAAAACAAAAATTTATCTATGCTGCCAGCGTTTCAATGCAAACACTGGTCCAATGAGGCTTCTCATTTTAAATACTTCATCAGGGACCATAAGAAGCTTCATATACCTCTAGGCAACTAAGCATTGAATGAAAGAAGGTTTACCATCAGCTTGGAGAACCCTGGCGTAAATGTAGGTAGATGGGTGATGGGTGGCCAATGTAACGCCGATTTTTAAAAAAAGGTTCCAGGGGAGATCCGGGAAATTATAGACCGGTGAATCTAACTTTGGTCCCGGGGAAAATGGTAGAGGCTATTATCAAAAACAAAATTACAGAGCACATCCAAGGACATGGATTACTGAGACCAAGTCAGCACGGCTTTTGTGTGGGGAAATCTTACCTGACCAATTTACTTCAATTCTTTGAAGGAGTAAACAAACATGTGGACAAAAGGGAGCCGGTTGATATTGTGTATCTGGATTTTTAAAAGGTGTTTGACAAGGTACCTCATGAAAGGCTACAGAGGAAATTGGAGGGTCATGGGATAGGAGGAAATGTCATATTGTGGATTAAAAACTGGTTGAAGGATAGGAAACAGAGAGTGGGGTTAAATGGGCAGTATTCACAATGGAGAATGGTAGTTAGTGGGGTTCCTCAGGGGTTTGTGCTAGGACTGCTGCTTTTTAATATATTTATAAATAATTTAGAGATGGGAGTAACTAGCGAGGTAATTAAATTTGCTGATGACACAAAGTTATTCAAAGTCAGGACAGGATTGTGAAAAATTACAGAAGGACCTTAGGTTGTCTCATTTCCAATCTATAATTGAGGTCTCTTTACTAAGGCATGCTAATGGATTTAGTGCAAACTAATGATTTTATTTCTATGGAATTTAATACACACTAAACATTAGTGTGTGCTAAATCCATTATTGCACCTCAGTAAAAGAACACCATTGTTTCAAAAATCTGCCTCCACATCCTTACAATTAAGAGCGAACCAAAACTGTTTCTGCCTTCATAGTGTAGCCTATCTTTCATTCATTATTTGTCCCTCAGTAATGCTGATCTTTAATAAGGAATGTCTTGGCTCTTGACAGGCATCTTTCATCATTAAGACCAAGGATGTAATATTCAGAATAGGGCCTATCGTTGGCTGCTCAGCATCATAAATGTACGTGTAACTAAAACTTAATCTTGCCCCCTTATCCTGATCGCCCCTGACAAACTAGATGAGTTCTGAATGCTCAGCTCCAACTTCTTTATGAACTGTAGAACTACAAAGCAAACCCCAAACTCAACTTCTCAGGGTTTATCTGGGACAGAGTGCAACCCCACTATGACCATATTTTTGCTACCTCCCTATCTAAATTATAAATGAGGAAATAACTTCATGCTGGATCTAGAATCTATCATCCCTTTCAAAAATGTATAAGCTGTAGAAAACAGTAATGTCAAAATATTGGATCTCCCTATCTATTCATTTGTATACTATGTGAAGATGAGGCTATTATGAAGTTGAAGCTCCCACCTCAGGATACCAGGTCCCTCTTTCACTCAGGGTGAGCTGGTTCTCAGTATGCAGATTTTATGCAAATTAGTCTACTACCCCTTTCTACTTGGGGTGACCTGGTTCTCAAAAAGGCAAACATAGTCAGGTCTCATCAACAGGATTTTTCTCATACAAATCTTTATTCCAGCCCCCTGGGGCACACTTCTTCCAGCTTAAAACACTTTTACAAGCTTCAACAGTTCTTCCAGCTTAAACATTTCTTCCTACTCAGTTCAATCTTCCAGCTTAAGCACCTGGACACACAGTCCTTCCTTGTAACCTGGACACTCAGTCCTTCCTTGTAACACACAGTTCTTATACCTGACACTCTAGGGCCTTCTTACCCCAGCCAGCTTCCTTGCTTTGCACACAGTTCACCACCAGTCCAAAGGGCTCAGCCAGTACTTCTCATGGGGATCCTCCTGCTTCAGTTACCAGCTTCAGCTGCTAGCTCTCCTCTCTCCCTCACACTCTGGTGGGGTCTTAAGGGGTTAAGGGCTAAACAGGACCCAGCTCATAACCTGCTGCACCTGTTTCCTCCTCCAGGACTCTCCTCGGTCCTAGTGACCTCCTGCTATATATCCCCTTACTGAATCCCTTTAGTGACTCACCCAGCCCTTCTCCCTGGACATTTTAGGGGAACAGCGCCCTCTAGGGGCCTAACCAGGGTAGGACAGCCTCTTCCATCTCACAAGTAGCTGAATTTGCAATCATTCATCCTTCTCCTATCTCTTTACCTATTTTCTTCCTTCCTTTTCCCTTCCACACTCCTTCCATTTTATTTCCCTCCCGTTATCCCTCTTCCAACTATCTCTCCCCCTATTCCTATTCAGCCCTTTCCTAAACCATCTTTCATCTTTTTGCCCCCTGATTCATCTTGCCTTCTCTCTCTCTCTCTCTCTCTCTCTCTCTCTCTCTCTCTCTCTTTCTCACTGCAAGGAAAACCAATTTCCTTTCTCATCATAGTCTCTGGTTGACCACTTTGCATTTATAGCCCCCTGCCTTGTTATTATACTCAGTCACCCTGTTTGTGACCCAGTTTTCCAACTGAACTCATCAATGCAAAAAGGATAGCCATACATGTCTTTGAACCCATGCCTTTCACTGTGGACCAACATCATTTTCATGCTCTATCATGACCACTTGTAGTTGTGATGCAATTAAGCTTGTTTCTAGCAAATGCGTGACTGATTTCAGTGCAAGTATTTGTCCAGTACTACGAACAATCAGGATGAATCAAATATGTGTGGAAAAAAAAGATGGTTTCCCTGCTTTTTCCATATTTTTTTTTTTAATCAGTCTAGATGTGAGCTCAGTAAATACAAACCCCTACAGTTAAGGAACCTGACAGAAAATATAATCCCTGTATTATCCATCTAAATGCTAAACAGTGAGTAAACCTATTTTTGCTATGACACACACTGGAAAATTCAATTGTGAAGAATCCATCTGTGTTTCTTTTGGGTTCTGCAAATGTTTTGAGATCACTGCTAGTAAACAGTCTCTTTAAATTCATACAACATGCTCTTTCTAATATTGTAAACATCTGTGTTCTCTTCTTTCCATCCGTCTTTTCTTTCCTTCTCCTTTTTCAGTATTAACTATAGTGTATTTTAAATATGAAGATTTGTTAGCTTGCAAGGTAGTTGAGTATGAATATTCATCAAAAATAAAGCATATTTTCCTCCTCTTTTGTGACTTGCTAGGAGTTTTACAGCTGCTGAGCATCAAAGACTCAATATATTCAAGTCCTAGACTTATAGGACTATTCAATAAAAAACTAAATATTCAGTGGCATCATTTAACAAAAATAATCACAACCCTAAATCTTACATGGAACAAGGATGTAAAAAAAAAACTTTTGAAGATTTTTAAGGCAGTGCTCAATGGGGTCCTTTTACTAAGTTGCAGGAAAAAGTGCCCTGCGGTAGCGGTGGAGGCCGTTTTTCCCAGTGCCAGGGCCCTTTAAAATGTCCCCCCCAAAAATGGCCATGCAGTAAGATAACCCTTAATGCATGGCCATGAGGTAGAGAGCACTTACTGCCACCCACTGAAGTGGCGGTAAGGGCTCCTGTGGTAACCCGGCAGTATCCGGGCAGCATGCGTTGATGCCCGATTACTGCTGGGTTAATGCCACACTAGACAAAAAAATCTCTGGAGCACTGGAAATGGCATGTACTCCCGAACTACTGTCAGCATCCATATTGGGCTGGTGATACAGTAGTTCCGGATTAGTGAGCAGTAAGCCCTCCTTGGGCTTACTGCCACTTCATAAAAGACCCTCACTATGAATAAAAAATGTTTGCTTATTTATTTATGCATTCATTTATGTATATATTTATTAGAATTTATTGTCTTTTTTTTTAATCTCCCAAGGTGATTAGGGGGATGGAACTCCTCTCATATGAGGAAAGGGTAAAGAGGTTAGGGCTCTTCAGCTTGAAAAAGAGACAGCTGAGGGGAGATATGATTGAGGTCTACAAAATCTTCAGTGGTGTAGAATGAGTAGAAGTGAATCCATTTTTTACTCTTTCAAAAAGTACAAGGAACACTCAGGAGGTCTTTTACTAAGCTACGGTAGCGTTTTTAGCTCACGGTAGAAATCAGCTGACAGTAAACATCAAGATGCCCATAGGAATATAATGGGTGTCTAAGGATTGTTTACTAAAGCTTAGCTTGAGTATTCTGCAGCAGGGTCCATAGGAATAAAATGTACATGGAGACAGAAAAGGTTCATATGTCATAAGCAAGTCATGCAAGTGCAGTTGATGTTTATATCTGGGTGAGTAGAGAGTGAGGTCATACACCTGTAGCAAGTGTTTGCTGAGGATAGCAAGATACACAGCCTTACATTAATGTCTCTCTCCCCAAAGTCTCAATCTATATTCCTTAGGATTAAAAACAAACAGAAAATGATCCGTCCACTCCTTTATCTTAACTCTTACTTTCACATTATTAATTTCTTAATCTGCAGGAACTTCTCTTGTTGTTCACAAAAAGGGTGTTGCCTTTGAAAGCCCACACCAAAAAAATATCCACAGTTTTCTTCAGGCAACCCCCTCATAGCAACTTTACAATGGGAAAAAAAGCCCAGCACAGTCAGAGCTTCCCTTTGTCAAAAACCTTTTGTTGCACATGGAGCATGAACAAGAAAAAGGCCACTACCCATTCACTGTCACAACCAGTTGCCTCCCTAACTTGGGAAGCTTGCCAGGTGCCCTTGGCCTGGATTGGCCGCTGTCATGGACAGGATGCTGGGCTCGATGGACCCTTGGTCTTTTCCCAGTATGGCATTACTTATGTACTTATGTACTTAACTGACCTTCCTATAAATTTTTCACAAAAAATTCTACTTTATACGGCTCTACATTCATTTCTTCCTGGTTGTCCTACTCAGTGATATCCATAGTTCCTTCCTCTTTTTTTCCATTCTCCTAAACCATCATAGAGACTTCTGGAAGCTCATTCATTTCTTTTTTTGTTACATTTGTATCCTGTGCTTTCCCACTCATGGCAGGCTCAATGTGGCTTACATGGAGCAATGGAGGGTTAAGTGACTTGCCCAGAGTCACAAGGAGCTGCCTGTGCCTGCAGTGGGAATTGAACTCAATTCCTCAGGACCATAGTCCACCACCCTAACCACTAGGCCACTCCTCCAACCTGGGAAAAAGACCCTTAAAAGCCCTACTTCCCAACCTACCTCTCCCTGATTGGGTCCCCCTTTCTTGGTCTTCCATTGACCAGGAATGCCTTGCACTGTCCCTCCCCTTCAAGTTCCATGGGGCCTCCCATATGCTTTTCTTTGTTCTCCTCTGAAAGAAGTTTCTCCTCCTGCCTCTCCCCCAAGGTAAAACAATTTCATTCTCTTTTACTACTTCCCATAGATTATATGGGCTCCTCCCCTGCTGTAAAACATTATATTTCCTAGGCCTTTTATTTTGGCTAGGCTTCCCTGTATGCTCTGGGGATTTTGTAGGAGGAGGTGATCCAGTGGTGTGCTGGAGCGGGCTCTCACTGGCTTGCGAGAGCCGTTTGTTAAGTTTTTAAGAATTTTGGGAGCCGGTTGTTAAAGTAGGCCTCCCCGGGGCTACTTTAACAACTGACTCCCAAAATGTGGGCTTGGGCCCCCTCCTGAATTAATTTGTACTTTGCTGGCAGTAATGCTGGCCCCACCAGCCAAGTAAATAGACTGCTGCTGCTGCTACCTGCTCCTTGTTTCTGACTCTGAGCATCAGGCTGAGACTTTTCATGCAAGCGCAAGAAGGTTCCATCATGTTGCTCAGAGCCAGAAACAAGCAGCAGAGAACGGTGGCAGTCCATTTATTGGCTGGTGGGGCTCGGCAAAGGTATGCCTAGTGTGCCTACACAAGGGAGAGGAAAGAGAGACATATATTCCTTCCCCTCAAAAAACAAATTTCAGGGCTGGCTATGCCCAGAGAGAGAGCCCGTTGTTAAAAATTTACCAGCACACCCCTGAGGTGATCCACCTAGGTGGATGAGCACTAACTCCCACGATAAATCAACAGATAAAGGAATCGTTTATACCTTACTCTGAGATATATTCACGCTTCTTTACCGAGATATTCTTTTTTAAAGGTACGTTTTGCACTCCCGCACTCCTGCCCTTTTCCGTTCACTTCTTTTAGACACTTTTTAAAGTTTATTTTTAAATGCATACGCTTCCGATCGTTTATACCTTGCTCTATGATATATTCACGCTTCTTTACCCAGATGCTCTTTAACTGTCCTTTTCCACTCTGCACTGTCATGGCTGTTTTCCTCAACGGTAATATTGTTTATGGCTGTTTTTCTCAACGGTAATATTTATCATTATTCTTTTAGTCTATATATGTATATATTATTTTTAGATTATATATATATTTTTTTCAGACCATTTAACCTTCTGACTGATTCTTACTTCCTAACCTCCAGATCGATTCCTAGTACCAGAATCATTTAAAGGTAGTCAGTGGAGGAGTGGCCTAGTGGTTAGGGTGGTGAACTTTGGTCCTGGGGAACTACAGAACTGAGTTCAATTCCCGGCCCAGGCAGCTCCTTGTGACTCTGGGCAAGTCACTTAACCCTCTATTGCCCACCACATTGAGCCTGCTGCCATGAGTGGGAAAGTGCAGGGTACAAATGTAACAAAAAAAAAACCTCTTCCTTTTCTCTCCCCTTGATAGATATATGTCACAGTCCCTTTCTATTCAGCACTTTATTTATTTCATCATACACTAGATTCATCATGATTTTTACACATTGTCATTACTGCAACTGATGTCATCCCCCCTTTTCTTATATATACGCTTTTTTAATATATACACCTTTTTTATTATTATAACTTATTTTTTATATTCTATATATTATATATTGTTGCATGAAGTCATCTTTTATTTATATATTTTCCTTGGGTACACACATTGTTTTTTAACCCCATTTACATGTTAAATTAATCTACATTGTGCATGTCATTTTCCACTAGTTATATTGTCATTAACCATATTTGCATTTTTCCTGATCACTTTCTGCTAGTGTATACATATCTATACAATATGAGTCCATATATATGTGTATCTATATATAGATTTCACCACGTACGTATTGAGACCTTTTACCTATTGTATACTATTATATATATGTATTCTTCAAAGTTTGTGTGTGTTTTGAGATATTTGCATTTTTTATCACTTTCTACTAGTTTATATATATCTATGCATTATGAGTCCATATGTATATGTATCTATATATAGATTTCTCCACGTATGTATTGAGACTTTTAGCCTATTTTTTTAATGTTTCAACAGTTTTTATTGAGGACAAATCAGCAAATACAACTTAACTATAACACAATAATATTGTGACTATAACACAGTAATATCATGCTTGACATAAACACCACATGTATCCATCCTTATTGATAGTCAGCAAACTTTTACATTTTACCCCTCCCCTGTCCACTGTTTTTTGAAAACATTTTTAGAAAGCTTAACCAATACAATCCCAACAAGATCTCATATCACATTTTCATCAATCCCTCCCCTATCCTTCCCACCCCACCCCTCCCCCCTCCCTTCAAACTTGCACTATCAAAGTGGTTATAAATGCAAAAGGATTCTCCTGTGTGCCACTGGGTGGAGTGTAGTCAAAAATCTGTGCCATGTGCTGTCAAACTGTTTCTTAGCCATTACAGAGGAGGCCCCGCATACCCCACAGTGTTCCAATTTCAACAAATCTATCATGGTCGTTCTCCATACGCTCATAGAAGGTCTCTGGGTCTCTCTCCAGCCCAACAGGATCACTTTTTTCCCCATCAATATTGCTTTATGAAGGAATTGTCTTAAGCCTGATGGGGGTTTATCCCCCAGCTGAAACTCATCAAAAAGGATTAAGGAGGAAACTGTTATAACTCTCTTCCAAAGCTGTGACACTGTATCCACAACTTGTCCCCAAAACTCTTGTACAGGCTGGCAGTGCCAAAACATGTGGCCGAGTGTAGCCTGCTGTTGTGAACATTTTGGACAACTGCCATCTGATCCCATCTTTGCTCGGAAAGCTCTCCAGGGGGAAATATAAAGCCTCAGTGCGAACTTGTATTGCAATTCCCACAACCTGGGGAGAGTCTCTTGTTTCTGGATGGTAAGTAGGTGGGACCAAAACTGTTCTTCAGTTAGTGCATTTTGTAAATCTGCTGTCCAACTGTCTGTAAGAAGTGTAAAATTCACTTCCTCTGTCGTATCTTTAAGATATCTGTGGTGGAAGCGCAGCGGTATTGCGTCACTTGCTCCTAGCGTTAACGCTTCATTTAATACATCTTGCACGTCTTCCGTCAAATTAATCCAGCCCAAAGAAGATATGTAGTGCTGGATCTGTAGGTATGCAAACCAGTTTGTGCTTAGAAGTCCAAATGATTGCTTAACATCTGCAAAGGGCTTCATAAGACCATCTTCTGTGAGGAGTTGACTGATGTATTTCAACCCTTTCATTTCCCAACTTCGGAACACTTTAGAGTTTGTACTATCTGGAAAATCCGGGTTCCTGTGTATGGGCAGATATGGGGTACTTGTCGCGGAGAACCCATGTCTTCGACAAAGCCACCTCCAATTCGCTCTTGCAGACAGCAGCAGTGGGTTCCTCACCAGTCCTTGTATGCGTCTGCCCGGTATTGTGTGTAGTAACCAACGTAAATGTATTTCTGATATTAAGGCCTCCTCTATTGTTCTATCAGAAAAATCACTAGACCCAACTATCCAGTCTCTCATATGCCTCATTGAACAGGCTACTGACAAATATTTAATATTCAACAAACCCATTCCTCCCTGTTCTTTTGGTTTCTGCAAAATATATATAGGCAACCGGGGTCTTTTACCCCTCCACAAAAAAACTCTGTAGTGCTTGTGGAGCTCCTTCTCTTCCTTTCTTCTCAACACTATGGGTAGCATTTGAAACGTGTAGAGCCAGCGAGGCGCTAGCATCATATTAAACAATGAAATGCGCCCTACCAGCGTTAAGGGGCAATCACACCATAGTCCCAGTGTTCTCTTTGTTTCAAGAAGTAAAGGGTGAATATTCTGTGCATACAATTTAGTAAGATCGACTGGTATAGTCACCCCCAAATACATAATTTTATCTATAGCCCATGTCAGGGGAAAAAACTCCCCTCCAGCATGTGCAGGTCCCCTCTTGAAGGGGCATGGCTAGTGATTTCTTAAGATTCAATTTGTACCCGGAATAAACCCCATATTCTGTTATAACTTGAAGTAACCGTGGTAACGATCCCTGTGGGTCTTCCAGGAGTACAAGAAGATCGTCTGCATAAGCTAAAACTTTCAAAACATGCTCTCCCATACACACTCCTCTTATGTCCCTTTCTGCTCTTAACACACATAACAGCGGTTCCAACACTAGTAAGAACAACAGGGGTGAAAAGGGACACCCCTGTCTTGTGCCCCTATTGATAGAAAAGGAAGCCGTTCTCACTCCATTCACCAGCAAACTGGCTTATGGTTCACAGTACATTGCTTGGATCGCATCATAAAACCAACCGCTGATCCCCACCCATTGTAAAGTTGCAAACAGGAAAGGCCACCCCACCCTATCGAACGCTCGTTCTGCATCCAAACTTCCAATCAAGTATGGGTCCTGGGTGGCCTTTCCATATAGCATCACAGCAATCAATTTCCTAACGTTAAGCACAGATTGACGATTCCTAACAAACCCCACTTGATCACCGTCTATTACCTGAGGCATCAAATGGGCCAACTTCTCTGACAAAATTTGTGACATTATTTTGATATCTACGTTGATCAGAGATATTGGCTGATACGAGCCTGGCTGTGAGTGGTCCTTTCCAACCTTGGGGATAAGACTAATCAAGGCTGCGTTTGCATGTTGGGGGAATCTCTTCTCTTCCACTACAGTGGCATAATAGCCTAACAAGGGCCCCACAACCTGAGTTTGTAAAATTTTGTAAAACTCCCCTGTGTAGCTGTCAGGCTCGGGGGCGGAAGAAATTTTAACATTTTTATAGCCTTTTGGAGAACTTTCAGAGTAATGGGCATATTAAGAGTTGCTATCATATCTCCAGGCAAACGGGGCATCCCAGACTTTTCTAAATAATCCTGTAGCTCGGTCTCTGACCACTGCGGAGTCTCAGATGCATAAGCGGTAGTGAAGTAAGTTTTAAAGATCTCCGCAATCTTAGTTAAGTCTGTGGTAAGGGACCCCTGCTCATCTTTGGCCACCGGGATATAATGAGACCTACCCATCCTTTTAACTAAGCGCGCCATCATTCCCCCAGCTCGTTCTCCAAACCTAAAAAATTTATATTTTAGAAAAAAGAGCATTTTAGTGGTTCTCTCGTGGATTAAACTGTTAAGAGCTATTCTTGTGGCTATTAAAGTGTCATATACTGTCTGGGTGGGACATCTCGTGTACCTCTTTTTTAAAGTTCTCAACTTGCTTTCCAATTCCACCAACTTAGCAGTTATTCTATGGTGGCCACCGGAGGCGTCACCGGAGGCAGATGTAGAACAAATGCAAAAGGAGTTGAATAGCATGGCCGAGAAAATCGATGATATGGAAAATAGATCTCACAGAGCAAATCTTCATATTATTGGGCTCCCTGAAGGAATTGGAGATAAAGATCTCTCAACAATTCTGGAGAAGTGGTTGGCAGAAGAGTTCGCGTTGTCGGACACGTTTGGGCCCTTGTGCTTGGAACGGGCGCACCGCGTGGGTAGAGCACAAGAAGGCCGTCACACTCCAAGAGCAGTAATGATTAAAGTGCACAATTACATCCACAAAATAGAAATCCTACGGGGATTTCGCATGAAGCGGGACACCCTGCAATTCCAAGGCTATAAGATCCTCATTTTCCAAGATTATTCTTCGGCACTTCAGGAAAAGCACAAGCAGTTCACCCCATTGTGTAAACAATTGTACGAGAAGAATATAAGATTTTTACTGATGTACCCGGCCACGTTAAAGATACAAAATAATGGTCAGTGGCATGCATTTACTGCACTAGAAGCGGCGAAAACTTATGTGGGACAGCTATTGGACAAGGGAGCTGATTGATATAAAGCTGTAAGAATGGTAAAACATACGAAATGGGGATGTACTGTGTCTGTACAAATGGTTTAGGGTGAGTAACTGTTTATTAGACAACTTGTTATGTTGCCTGGGGTTGAGAAATACATATAGTTTTTCTTTTTCTTTTTGAGGCTTACACCTTACTGCCTTAATTGGGAAGGGGTCTCAAGCATTAAACATGACCTTGCTATCTGGCTCCTTTAAGAGCTGAAGACTGGTAGAGATACTGAAAGGGAAGGGGGGGATCTGGGGGGGAGGGTAGATGGAGGGTTGGGAAAGCAGGCGGACTGGCTCTGTAAAAGTGGTGAAAAGGAATACTCTGGAAAAGACAGAATGAATGTAATTGCGTACGGTGACTGGGTGAGATGGAAGTGTGGAAATAAGCTTGTGACTACCGCGCTGATCCCCGGGGGGAGGCTGGGTGCCCTGAGGAGAGAAGTTAAAGTACCGCATTTCGGCAACTGTAGATTGCTGATTAATGACTAAGTTACAAAAGAGAGGAGTTCGGGTCTTGTCTTGGAATGTGTGTGGCATTGCTTTGCCAATAAAAAGAGCAAAAATCCTGCAAGCTTTAAAGAAACAGGGAGCCGACATAGTTTGTCTGCAAGAGACACGGCTCTCTATGGAAGAGCACAGAAAGTTGCAGAGATATTGGGTAGGGGAAGTGTATGACTGTCCTGCAAATGGGCGTAAGGGGGGAGTTGCAATTTGGAAACTAATGGCAGCCATATCAAACCTGGCCAAATCCAAGGCATTTGGTCATGGGAGGAGCCAGCATTTGTAGTGCACTGGTCCCCCTCACATACCAGGACACCAACCGGGCACCCTAGTGGGCACTGCAGTGGACTTCACAAATTGATCCCAGGTGCATAGCTCCCTTACCTTGCGTGCTGAGCCCCCCAAATCCCCCCTAAAACCCACTACCCACAACTGTACACCACTACTATAGCCCTTAGGGATGAAGGGGGGCACCTACATGTGGGTAAAGTGGGTTTTGGGGGGGGTGGAGGGCTCCCATTTACCACCACAAGTGTAACAGGTGGAGGGGGATGGGCCTGGGTCCGCCTACCTGAAGTGTACTGCACCCACTAAAACTACTCCAAGGACCTGCATAGTGCTGTGATGGAGCTGGGTATGACATTTGAGGCTGGCATAGAGACTGGGAAAAAATGTTGTTGTTTTTTTGGGTGGGAGGGGGTTGGTGAACACTGGGGGAGTAAGGGGAGGTCATCACCCATTCCCTCCGGTGGTCATCTGGTCAGTTTTGGCACCTTTTTGAGGCTTAGTCGTGAACAAAAAGGGACCAAGTAAAGTCGGCCAAATGTAGCCCAAGACTTTGCTGAAGTGGATAGACTTTGATTTAAAGCTACTTGTTTAGATGGAAAACATTTGCCTATTCAGTCATGACCCACAGGTTGTATAGTAGTGTCATAGGCATGGATGGGGGGCTGTTGTTGAGGTGGAGTTAAATATGTGCTCGCTATAATATTTAGCATAACATAAGAAGATAAGCATTGTCTTACTGGAATAGACCGAAGGTCTATCAAACCTAGTATCCTTTTTCTAACAGTGGCCAATCCAAGTCACATGTGCCTGGCAAGATCCCAGGTTTTGAAACTGAGCATGTCCTGAGAGAAAAAGCAGCCGCAGGGACAAGTAATTGGCAGAAGAGCAGCGCTCGGGATCCCTGCCAGCCAACAAGCTATTTCAGCAGTGATCTGGGGGGGGGGGGGGGGGGGGGTAGCTGTGATGATTGAGGGGGGGGGGCGGTGGCAGCAGCGGCCCTGCTCCAGGCCTGGGGGTGGCGACCCTGCCCTGGACCCAGTTCAGTCTCTTGATGGTCCTCCAGCTTGATAAAGGGATCCTAAATTAGAATAGCAAAAGAGCTGTCCTGTCTTTATGCAGTGTGTTAACTGGGCACCAATCTGAATATCTGCAGGTCTTTGGTTAACTTTCCAGTTGGTGATCATACGCAGATATACATCATCGGGAGCTACACATGCCCTGGCATTGAATATCGAGGGTTACTTCAGACCATGGCTAGAAGTAATGTGCCAGCTGCTTACCGCAATAGGCTGAAAATTGATCCCCAATTATTTAAAATATGAAATATAGTATTGTTGGGAGGAGAATTGAGTGAGGAAGGAAGGGAGACCACCTTATATGTGGCTGCTATTTCTTTCTTGAAAGTCAATGCATATGGGGATGAACTGATCTAAAACTAACTGATTAAATACTTGTTTCAGAATTATCCTATATAATAAAACGCACCTCCAACATTCTGAAGCCGAAAAAGTGAAGTCTTCAAGCCTTGAAGCATTCCTGCAACATTCCGGAACTACGTGTCGTGCGCTCTGTAAGGCTCCATCTCCTCAATTGACGACATGTAGTTCTGGAATGTTGCGGCTTCAGAACGTTGGAGGTGCGTTTTATTATATAGGATGTGCTCAGTGCTTTTCTGTAGCACATGGGGGGATTTAATATATGCTGATTAAAGTAGAGGAGTGGCTGGAGGGGGGAAGGGGAGATAGGAAAATCACTGGGTGGCTGGAGGGGGGGGCAGGGGAGAAAAGAGAATTGCTGGGTGGCTGGAGGGGGGCAGGGGAAAAAGGAAAATCGCTGGGTGGCTAGAGGGGGGAAGGGGAGATAGGACAATCGCTGGGTGGCTGGAGGGGGGCATGGGACAGAGGAGACTCGGTGGGTGGCTGGAGGGGGGGGGCAGGGGAGAGAAGAGCATCAGTGGGTGGCTGGAGGGGGGCAAGGGAAAAAGTAGAATCGCTGGGTGGCTGGAGGGGGAACAGAGGAGACACACTCGCACCCAGCAGTCTCACTCTCTCTCTTTCTGTCACACACACACACGCTCACACTCACACATTCACTCTCTCTCTCTCACACACAGTCAATCTCACACATACTCTCTCAAACATACACACTCCGAGGAAAACCTTGCTAGCGCCCATTTAATTTGTGTCAGAAATGGGCCTGTTTTACTAGTAATCCAATAAAGTCCCCTCCCTGTATCACCTGGATTAGAGTCATTTAAAATATGGTCTTCAAAATTCAAAACTTGTCAGATCTCCGAGGAGGTGATTCCTTTGTCTTTTTAGGATTATGAGTGCTGTTCCTGTAATGCTTTTCATATCAGCCGTCCTGCAGCTTGAGAATGGTCTTGCATTTCTGACCTGAGCCTTCCAGTATAAGTCATTTAGAGGTCCTTTAACCAAGCTGCAGTATAAAAGTCCCTGCACTAGCTGCGGCCCTTTTCACTGCAGTGGGTAAAAAGGCCAAAAATGATATGGTCATGTGGTAAGATTTCATCTACCGTGTGCCCATGTTGGGGGGAGCACTTAATGCCACCCACCGAGGTGGCATTAAGGGCTTCTGCTCTAACCCGGCAGTAACTGGGTAGTATGTGGTACTACCCGATTACGCCGGGTTAATGCTGTGCTAAAAAATAGCTATTTTCCCTAGCAGAGCAAATGGCATGTGCCAAGGCTGGAACCTCTGCTGGTGCCCGCGTTGGACTGGAGGTAGTTCCGCATTGGATTTACCACTGCTCTATAAAAGGGCCTCTTAGTGCAGAACATTATAACTTTTGCAGTTGAACTAGAAAGAGGAGTTCAGATCAATTGAGTATAAAAAGTTGGCTATAAATAATGTATTTTTTTTATCAGCCAGTGTTTGAAATGTACTTGTTAGACATTGAAACATCATTAATATGCATAAAGGTTTGTTTGCAGTTTTGTAGCAATTACCTAAAACAAAACTACTTGTTATGCGCTCAGTACACTTATTCCTCAGAGATTAATTTATTCAAGCAAAATCATGCTAATAGGAAGCACAATTGATTTTTGCTAAACTAATACCAGCATAAGCAAAATGTCTTAAATAAATGTAATGTGAGCATCATAAAATTCAATGCTCTTCAAATCCCTGCAAGCCACATTTACGTTTCATTTCATTTCTTTTTTAGTTATATTGAATTCAGTCTATATTAGAAAGTGGTAAATTAAGAACACTTTAAACCAAAGACCACAGTTTATCAGCTGAACAGGAACAGCATGAACCTTCAGTGTTGTGCTGAGGGGGTTATTGGCAGGTACAGAATCCAACTCTGTGGGTGCTGTGTTCCCCCAATATTGAGCAAGCTCTTTCACTGTGTCTAAGAAGGAATGATTTTTATTCTATTTAGCACCCCCCAATCATTTTGAAAATTGTCTGTTATGCTGGCAGGAATGTCCATTCATTAGCATGCCTTACAAAATTATTGGGCACAAAATCAATGTAATGCATATTAACTTACAAACTGATGCACATATAATTGATTTGCAAGCATTAAAGAGTTCTAATGCAAATAAAAATGTTATTAAACCAAATCTACGAAACAAAAAGAAAACCACACCAATAAAATCAAGAAAATCTCAAAAATGTTTGGTAACAAACCAAAAGATACTTAGCCTGGCATATATATCTCCTTCCTCATGATTGCAGCAAAAACAATATGGTGAGGTTAGATCAGCCAGAAATTTGTAGGATCCAGGCAAGAATTCAGAACACAAGTACAAGCAAAGTTGGCTTAGTGGTTAGACTGTAAGAAGGTTGGAGCTGGGAGGTGTTTAAATACACTGTGCATTAAAGGGAAAGGGGTGACATTTGATACACTGCTTTTCTGTGGTTACAAAGAAGTTTACATATTATATACAGGTACTTAGTTTTGTAAGGATCTGCCAGTTTGATCTGTGAAGGTGTTTACCTAGAAGCTCTAGGGAAAAGATACTAATCTTGTCCTTTAATAGCCCTGGGGAAGCTGCCTGTGCTAGGATTTTATGCAGGCAACTTAACTGAAATACCTAAGAAAACAACCTGATTTCAAACCATGTCAAATGAAGGTAAATGGGTTAGACAGGTTACTGGTAAGGATCTCAGGTGGGTTTTCCTCTTGATTAGAATCAAAATCAAGCTTGAAGATAAGAATCCAAGGCTGGAGTTTATGCTGTGTTAAGTTATGGTTTGTGTTGTATTGTGAGGCTAAGGCTAGAGTTAAAGAAATGACAATGGAGTCAATTGCCATATTAGTAATCCCAGACTAGAGTTCACAGGGAATTAGGCAGTACAAAGACTTGTAATCTTGCTTCGTAAAGGCACAAGTTGTAGGTTAGGTTTTGAGGAACTTGAAAAAATATGACTAATATGGTGAATAATTTAGGGCCGCATTTTGATTAATATCAGAAGTGAGCAGAGAAAACTTAAATTAATAATATTCTGACCAATTTTCAAAGCGATTTAAGTGTGCAGGAGCCTTTCCTGCCCGCTTAAATCACTTCCTGCTGCCTAAGTGGGGATATTCAGTGACATTTAACCACTGAATATCCCCACAGACCGCTTGACCAAAAAATAGGCAGGTGAGGGGTGGTGCTGGAGGCGGCATTGGGAAAGAGATGGGGGTTATGCGGGGTCCAGCATTATTCAGTGCAGGCACCCACATAGCAAAGTGGCTCCATTTAGGACAGCTCAAGAGCTGTCCCAAAGTAAACTGCCTTGTTATGCGAGTCCTGGCTGATAGTCAGTTCTGGGGCTCATATAGCTATCTGGTGCCTTTAAAGTCTCCCTGATCCCTTCCCAGCCACCCAAATAGCCCCATTCCTTTCACCTCCTCCCCCCCCCAGCGCGCCAGATTGAAAGTGTTCCTGTCCTCCCCGGAACGAGCCTCTCCTCTCCATAAACCTGCCCCAAGGACACAAATCATGTGTGGATTTGGACTGATTTCATAGATGGAGTGGTTGGTAGTAGTTAACAGCTCTACTTAGAAAGAACAATTTGGTTCATGAGGACTGTTTGAGGAGCACAAAGAGTTGTGATATGAGGAATTTTTTTGAAGAGACTTTCATGGAATTATTTTGAACATTTTCAACAGTGGACTTCAAGGCACTTGACAGTTTGGGATTAAAAAACCCTTTTTTTTCACATGGTGGAGTACTAAGTGGCAAGCTCCCCATGAGGTATTCATAGAGTTGAAGATGGACACTGGAAAAGCACATTGCTAAGATAAGAAATCTTTTCAATTTACAATACTGCAAAAGCATATTTGATTTAACACTGAAGGTGCGGTAATTTTCAACTGGATACCAAAACACCCCAGGGTGGAGTTATGGGGATGAACTGAGCACCTTAAAAGTACTTAAAATGATTTTAAATAATTGCAATATCATTTACTATTGTTCAAAAAATAAATATTGACAGTATTTCAATTTAGATTGTTAAAATTTACCAACATTGAGAAGTCAACATTAGATTTAGATTTTATACATATTCATTAGGGGTATCTTGAAAACATGGCTTACAGCCCTCAAGGACAGAGCTTTGACAAGCCTGCTTAGAGTGGTATGGAGTTGATCTTATTGCCATAATAGCAGGGGCAATTTTTAGAGAAGAGAACATTTTTGTTGGGTAAATGACATAGCTGTAATTCAGGTTCCTCCTTCCCATATGCATCACTTTGCACTTGTCAACGTTGAACTTCATCTGCCATTTGGACGCCCAATCCCCCAGTCTCATGAGGTCTTCTTGTAATCTTTCACACTCCTCCTGCGACGAGACGACCCTGTATAACTTTGTGTCATCTGCAGATTTAATTACCTCGCTAGTTACTCCCATCTTGAGGTCGTTTAGAAATATGTTAAAAAGCAGCGGTCCCAGCAGACCCCTGAAGGACCCCACTAACTACCCTTCTCCATCGAGAATAATGACCATTCAACCCTATTCTCTGCTTCCTATCTTTTAACCAGCTTAATCCATAATTATACACTGCCTCCGATCCCATGACTCTCCAGTTTCCTTTGGAGTCTTTCATGAGGTACTTTGTCAAACTCCCCCTCGAAAAAAATGCAGTAGATTTGTGAGGCAAGACTTCCCTTCACTAAATCCATGCTGACTTTGTCTCAGTAGCACATGCTTTTGTATGTGCTCTGTAATTTTATTCTTAATAATAGCCTCCACCATTTTTACCGGCACCAACATCAGACTCACCGGGCTATAATTTCCCGGATCTCCTCTGGAACCCTTTTTGAAAATCGGCGTTACATTGGCCACCCTTCAATCTTCCGGTACCATACCTGTTTTTAGGGATAAATTACATAATACTAAAAGTAGCTCCACAAGTTCATTTTTCAGCTCTATTAATATTCTGGGATGAATACCATCTGGTCCCGGTGATTTACTACTTTTCAGTTTGCAGAACTGCCCCATTACATCCTCCAAGTTTACAGAGAAATCATTTAGTCTTTCTGACTCATCTGCTTCAAATACCTTTTCTGGCACCGGTATCCCTCCCAAATCCTCCTCGGTGAAGACCAAAGCAAAGAATTCATTCAATTTCTCCGCGATAACCATGCAGAAATCGTCTAAGTGTGTAGAATGATGTTTACCACCCGATTTCCACCACGCAGCACCAGAAAATAAAAATTATTTTCCGGCACACATAAAAAATAAAATTACTGCCCGTGCCATGCGGTACCCAGGTGATAACTCCGAATTGACGTGTGTTGGGTGTGCGTAGGTGCCCATGTGGCTTAGTAAAAGGGCCCCTAAGTCTAAGTGCTTTGAAAATACGCCTTTATGTAACTTTGAGGGGCATAATCGAATGGTGCCAGCCAAATAGCTGGCCGTCCATCTTCAGGGTCGGCACCGTAAGTGGGCGGAGCCAACCGTATTTTCGAAAAAGATGGCCGCCATCTTTTTCTTCGCTAATACAGTTCGGCCCGGCCAAATGTCAGAGCTCGCCGGGTTTCAGATGGACGGCATCGATTTTGGCCATAATGGAAAATAATGACGGCAATCTCAAACCCGGCCAAATCCAAGGCATTTGGACATGGGAGGAGCCAGCATTTGTAGTGCACTGGCCCCCCTCACATGCCAGGACACCAACCGGGCACCCTAGGGGGCACTTCTAAAAATTAAAAATAAAAATAAAAATAGCTCCCATGTGCATAGCTCCCTTCCCTTGGTTGTTTAGCCCCCCAAATCCCCCCCAAAACCCACTCCCCACAACTCTACACCATTACCATAGCCCTAAGGGGTGAAGGAGGGCACCTACATGTGGGTACAGTGGGTTTTGGGTGGGTTTTGGAGGGCTCCCATTTACCACCACAAGTGTAACAGGTAGGGGGGATGGGCCTGGGTCCACCTTTCTGAAGTGCACTGTACCCACTAAAAACTGCTCCAGGGACTTGCATACTGCTATCAGAGAGCTGGGTATGACATTTGAGGCTGGCATAAAGGCTGGCAAAAAAGGAGTTTTGGGGGTTTTTTTTGGATGGGAGGGGGGTTGGTGACCACTGGGGGAGTAAGGGGAGGTCATCTCTGATTCCCTCCGGTGGTCATTTGGTCAGTTGGGGCTCCTTTTTGAAGCTTGGTCGTGAAAAAAAAGGGACCAAGTACAGCCGGCGAAATGCTTGTCAAGCCTGGCTTTTTTTCCCCCATTATCGGGCGAAGCCAGCCATCTCGTGAGCACGCCCCCGTCCCGCCCCCATCCTGCTTTCACTACCCTACCGACATGCCTCCTTGATGTTTCTCCGGCTCCATGACGGAAAGCAGTTGAACTCGGCCAAAATCAGCTTTCGATTATACCGATTTGGCTGGGTTCAGGAGATCGCCGGCCATCTCTCGATTTGTGTCGGAAGATGGCCGGTGATCACTTTCAAAAATGAGCTGGTTTGTATGTCTACGTGCTTTGAAAATGAGCACCATTGTGGATGGTGTGAATGGGCAGACTGAAGAGGACATGTGGGGAGGTAATATGCAGAAGGCGGTGATCAGCGTTTTGCTGACTGCCGCCAGTGGTTAAACTTGGATATTCAATGCAAGGCCACATGCGGACTTTGGCACTGGATATCTGGTTTTACGGAGCCAGCTGATGCATAGCTGGTTAAGTCCATATTCAGCACTTAACCGGCTTTCGGTTACCGCATAAAAACAGGACTGACTTTTATGTTGTCCTATTTATGTGATTAACCTGGCCAGTTAAGTGTTGAATACCATCCCCTGAATGCCCCTAAAATAGTCGGTTTGCAGTCTGACACTAACCAATTATTTTCAGTGGCATTAATTGGTTAAGTGCCACTGAAAATGACCAGATAGCCCCCAACAGATGATTTAACTGGCCAGGAGCCATTTCTGGCTAGATAAAATACTTTGAATATCAACCCCAGGGTGTTTATCTGCCATCATTTTCTGTATGCCCGATATTCTAAGCTATTAATGCAGACAGGAGATGCTCCTGCCCAATTAAATTGCTTGTCTGTGGCTATCCACCTATATTCAGTAACAGTTAACTGGTTAGCATCACTGAATATTTGTGGTTAGCATCTGTGTTGTAGCCTGCTAACTTGTGGGCATTCCTGGGGCGGAGTTGGCACTTATGCAGTTAAATGCCAATATTCAGCCTTTGACCGTATAAGATAACTGCTTAAGGGGCCCTTTTACAAAGGCACGCTGAAAAATAGCCTGCGGTAGTGTAGATGTGTGTTTTGGGCGCGCAGAATAATTTTTCAGCACATCTATAAAAAATACCTTTTTTAATTTTTTTTCTGAAAATGGACGTGCAGCAAAATGAAAATTTCCATGCATTCATTTTGGGTCTGACACCTTACCGCCAGCTGTTGACCTAGCGGTAAGGTCTCACGCAGTAACCGGGCGGTAATGGTCTATGTGCGTAAAATGCTGATTACCGTCCATGTGCCAGAAAATAAAAATATTTTCTGGCCCACACAGTGGACGCACATAAAAAATGAAATTACCGCAACGACCATGTGGTAGCCGGGCGGTAACTCAAAATTGACGCATGTAGGCGCCTACACGGCTTACTAAAAGCGCCACTAAATTAGGCCGTATAAATAGCAGTCTTATCTTTAAGCAGTTCAGCTTATGCAGTCAAGGGCTTATTATTGCACTTAACCGCATAAGCTTTAGCAGCCAACCTAAAACCTGATATTCAGTGCTTGTGTCCGGATGTGGCCTGGCATTGAATATTCAAGAATACAGCAGGCAGCGGACATAAAAATACTGACTGCCACCGGGATGTTTCTGTCTTGCAAATTCTTCTGCACCTCTGAGTGACTTTTCAACTATCACGGCGTAAAAGAACTCTATGGTGGGGGAGGGGTGGAGATCTACCCCAACTTCAAGTGGCACAGCAATGGACTCAGCAAGAAGAAAAGTAGTGAGGTCCAAAACCCAAGCTCCAATGAGTCTGGCCCAGTATCGAGGGGTTGTTGCGACCTGAAATTACTCTGTATTGCATCAAAATAGAAAGAATAAGGTGAAGTAAACCCTAATAGAAAAAAAATAATCACCCTAGTTTCCCTGAATCTTCACACATACACAAATAATTTCTAGAGAAAATGGACCTCAGCACACTATAGGAATCAGAGTATTCCTTAATTCCACATACTCAGCCATCATAGGTCCTAAAAAGAACTCCACAAGTTCAAGAGTGCCATTTATAATTTGTATATTAAAAAAACTATTTCTTATTAATATAATATTATTATTATTAGCATTTGTAGTCTTTGCACCATTCATTTTTTCATAGAAGAAGTGCAAGTAGTGAAAGTGGCATTTATTTGTCATCCAATATTGTGAAACTTAGGGCCCTATTTACAAAGGCATGCTAGCTTTTTTAGCACACACTAAAAATTAGTGTGTGCTAACCATATAGGCGCGCATAGGAATATTATGGGAATCTACATGGTTAGTGCGCACTAAAAACACTGCCACATTCTCGGAGGTCCCAACATGGACATTTTGATTTTCCCTTCTTGGGCTGCTTCAGAAAACTAACAGCACAAAAAATAGAAAAGCAATGAGAAAAATTTCAAAATTCGAAAAGGCAATCCAGAGTCTTTTCAGGCATTTAAACATCACAGCTTTCAAAATGGCTTTCAAATTGACAACTTGGTGATCCCAATGATATTATCCATTCTTAAAAGTTCATAATCTCGCAAGATCTGCTACACTAAGCCCCGTGGTTGTGTAAATACTAGAAAATGTGAAAGAAGCATTGAAAAAGATATTTACTATGAAACATGAGGTAAGAATAAAAGTATTAAATTGCTTCATTTACAATTCTTTTCAGTCCCCAAATGGGTATGACTCAGATTGAAGTATCAGGAAAACCTATTGCTGCCTAAGGGCTAAACAGATTTTTTCATTTGGATAATACAAGGCTTTGTTTAGAGCAAGACCCTATGTACCTGTTTTTTGTGTTTGTTTGGAATTGTATTACTTCTTTCACTTCTTTGCCAGTACTCAGAGGTCTTAGTGGCATTCCCATAAGAATTATACTGTAGATTTATTGTTTTTACCTTTGATTCATGCATCAGTTGCTGTCATTTCATCATATGGATTTACACTTTATGGGACTCGGAAAGGTCAGTTCTGCCCATGAAACATTTGATTCTAGAATGAACATAAAAGATGTCAGCAGGCCTACATTCCTACAAGTCTGTCTTCCCAATATTTTTCAGGATTTTGAATGCATTACTATTTTCTTGAGAAAAAAAAACCATGTTTTTGTTTTTGGTAGCACATTTTTATGACCTTCATTACTTATAAATATCAAATCTGTTTTCCTGGGTGGGGCCTGAGGGCCTTCTCTTTTGTTCTATACACAATTTACATTGAATATTATCCACAGAACACTGAGAGAAAATGGAATGCCCTTTATCTCCCCCGCTGCTAATTACGCTATTATAAAATGAAGAGAAAGAATGTATAAAATTAATTCACACAAAGGTCAATGGTAATTAATGCTTTCATCCTCCTGTGGTATTTGTTTCAAGTTACCCTTGATTAAACCAGCTATTAAACTGCTCTGTATGATTTTTCTAAGATTTAAATTATGTATGTGGTATCTTTACCTCAAGATCGATGATCTCAAAGACACAAAAGCAACATGAAGGCCTTATTTCGAAACAGTATGATAGCATTATGAAATACTTTCATAAATATAATAACTCAAGTCTTATTATGTGATAGTTGATGAAAATAATATGCTTCAGTTAAAGACCAACTGCAGGCCTCATTAGCATAATACAGCTAGGCTGCTACATAAAGAGTTCAGACTTGAACTAGATGGGTTTGAGCCAGACTTGAGTTTGGAATACCCTCATGATCTGCTTGCCAAATCCATGTGGTTGAGGAAAGACTATAGTGGATTCACCAAAATATAGAATTCCTCTCTGGATTTTCTCAAATTCTCAACAGATTTCTGTTGACAAACAATTGACATTTTTTGTGAACTTCATCTTTAAAAAAAGTCTTCATATCAGTAATGCTGTGCCAAATTAAACAAAACAAAACAAAAAAACTATTTCTTCTTTTCCTCTAAGTTGAACAATCCTAAACCAAGCTTTCTGCTATAGGTGCAGTCAGACATTCTGAGCTATCATTGTGCCAGGACTCGTCTTTCAAATAAGATGAGTAGTGTATGTGAACATACGTACCCCAAGCTATGTTTGGATGTCCTTTGTGAAAGATTTATATGTATGAAGAACAACTTAGTATAGGTCATGTAGATGCGATGGATGAGACTTTTATAACATAATTATAGCACTGCCAGACATATGTGAGTCTTTACACACAGGTACAAAGCTCCCATACCGTGTGTGCTGAGACCCCCAAAACCCACTATCCACAACTGTACACCACTACCATAGCCCTTACGGGTGAAGGGGGCACCTAGATATGGGTACAGTAGGTTTGTGGTGGGTTTTGGAGGGCTCGCTGTTTCCTCCACAAATGTAACAGGTAGGGGGGGTATGGACCTGGGTCTGCCTGTCTGAAGTGCACTGCACCCACTAAAACTGCTCCAGGGACCTGCATACGCTGTGATGGACCTGAGTATGACATCTGAGGCTGGCACAAAATATTTTTAATGATGTTTTTTGAGGGTGGGAGGCGGTTAGTGACCACTGGGGGAGTAATAGGAGGTCATCCCCGATTCTCTCCAGTGGTCATCTGGTCATTTAGTGCACCTTTTTGTGCCTTATTCTTAAAAAAGAAACACGTCCTGGTGAAAACGTCCAAGTTTTACTTAAGGACATCCCTGCTTTTTTCGATTATGGCTCAAAGACGTCCAAGTGTTAGGCATGCCCAAGTCCCGCCTTCACCACACCTCCGACATGCCCCCTTGAAATTTGGATGTCCTTGCGACGGACTTCAGTTAGAGGCGTCCACAATTGGGTTTCGATTATACCGATTTGGACGTCTCTGGGAGATGGACGTCCATGTTCCGATTTATGTCGAAAGATGGATGTCCATCTCTTTCGAAAATGAGCCTGTTAGCACATTGTAGGTGGTGAACAGTAAGCAGCGTGTGATAACCATTAAATGTTCAATTAGTGCGGGTGCACCAAACACCACCTCATGAAGCAGTGTTATGCGCATCTGTGCCAATTGCACTTCAAAGTAAGAAACTGCAGATGGAATGCTGGACAAGCCCCAAACAATTAACACAGAGCCTTTTTTACTTACTGTGTTTTAGTTTTGGCTGTTAACCTGCAGTAAGTAAAAGCCTACCATACTTTAATAAACTGGCCCCTTGATCGCCACACTTAACAGATCATTTATAAAAATGTAAAAAAAAAAAAAACTGGCCACAGTTCAGAACTCTGTGGCACTTCACTATTCACATTTCTTCTTTGAGAGAATTAGCTATTTTACCCTACTGTTTTTTTTAATGAATTTTGATATAGTACTTCAAGGTATATACTTGAAAAAGAAATGCAGATGTATGAAGACAAACTCAGGAAATATAGTGGCTATTTCAAAACCCATTTTTAAAATGTTTTTCTATTTAGTTCGTCGGCAGTATGTCCAAATCACAAGAGGGCATGTTGGGGTGTATTAGGGGTGAGATCAGGGTGTTCTTAACATTTGGACATTTTTCTGCCATAATGGAAAAACTGTCCAGGGCTACAATTTAGATATTTTGGTCTAGACCTGTTTTTATCATGACTAAGTCACAAAAAGGTGCCCTAAATAACCACTGGAGGGATTAAGGTATGACCCTAATGGAAACTGACTCCTCCCACCCCTCCACCCTCCAAAGAAATAAAAAACAGTAAATACCAGCCTGTATGACAGCTTCAGATGTTATGAGCAGTCCTATTAGAACAGATAGCAGGTCCCTGGAGTAGCCTAGTGGTCGGTGTAGTGCACTGTAAAGAAGGGGACCCAGGCCCATATCCCACTCTAACTAGTATACTTGTGGTGGAATGTGTGAACCCTCCAAAACTCACCAAAAACCTACTTTACCTACATATTTGTGATATTTGCAAACATAAGGACTACTGTAGTGGTGTGCAGTTAGGTATTGTAAGTTTTTGGTAAGTTTTGGAGGGCTCACCATACATTATAAGGGGTTAATGGTGAGATGTGTACCTTGGAGCTTTTATGTGAAGTCCACTGTAGTGCCCTGTATGGTGCCCCACTGCTCTACTGGAATGTCTGTGTGGGCAGTCTACTAAGAATGCTGGCTCCTCTTATTTATTTATGTATTTATTTGTTGCATTTGTATCCCACATTTTCCCACATATTTGTAGGCTCAATGTGGCTTACATTATGCCGTAATGGCGATCGCCATTTCCGGAATGAGACATACAAAGTGGTAATTGCATTAAAGTTCATAAATGATGAGGCGAATTAAAGAGTAAGTTAGGCAATCAAGTAGAGAAAAGTTCATTTCTGGCATGAGAAATAAAGTGGTAGTGCATTAACATTCATTGTTGACAGAGTAAATGGGGTAGTCAAGTATAGAGAGTTCGGTTTTGTCTGGTTTTGGTAGAGTTTCGTTGTCTAGTATTTAGGATGGATCATTGTGGTATGTCTTTTTGAACAGGTTGGTTTTTAGTAATTTTCGGAAGATTGTTAGGTCGTGCAATGTTTTTATGATGTTTGGTAGTGCATTCCATAGTTGCATGCTTATGTAGGAGAAGCTGGATGCATATGTTGATTTATATTTAAGTCCTTTGCAACTGGGGTAGTGGAGATTCAAGAATGTGGTGTGTAGACCTTTTTGTGTTCCTGGTTGGTAACTCTAAGAGGTCTGACATATAGACCGGGGCCTCGCCGTGAATGATTTTATGGACCAGGGTGCAAATTTTGAACGCAATTCGTTCTTTTAGTGGGAGCCAGTGTAATTTTTCTCTTAGGGGTTTGGCACTTTCATATTTCGCTTTTCCAAATATGGATCTGGCTGCTGTGTTTTGGGCAGTTTGTTCTTTGATTTGTTCTTTGCATCTGGCATAGATGGCATTGTAGTAGTCTAGGTGGCTTAGCACCATTGATTGTATCAGGCAGCGGAATATTTCCCTTGGGAAGAAAGGTTTTACTCTTTTGAGTTTCCACATTGAATGGAACATTTTCTTTGTTGTGTTTTTTGCATGGCTTTCTAGTGTGAGATTTCAGTCAATTGTTGAATTTTCAGGCTGTCCTAAACAGGAAGGGTGTAGCCTGGAGTGTTTATAGTGGTGGGTTTATTCGTGTTATATTGTGATGAGAGTATGAGACATTACGTTTTTTCTGCGTTGAGCTTTAATTGGAATGCATCCGCCCATGAATTCATTATTTAGAGGCTGTGTTTGATTTCTTTTGTGATTTCTGTTAGATCATGTTTGAACGGGATGTAGATCATAACATCGTCTGCGTAGATATAGGGATTGAGACCTTGGTTGGATAGCAATTTGGCTAGGGTTGTCATCATTAGGTTGAAAAGGGTTGGTGAGAGCAGTGATCCTTGGGGTACTCCGCATACTGGTTTCCATGGTGATGATGTATTCGAATTTGATATCACTTGGTATGTTCTTGCAGTTAGGAAGCCATTGATCCATCTAAGTATGCTTCCTCCAATCCCAAAGTATTCTAGGATGTTTAATAGAATTTTATGGCTAACCATGTCAAATGTGCTGGACATGTCGAATTGTAGGAGAAGTACACTATTGCGAGTTGCAATTGTTTGTTTGAATTTGGTTAAGAGAGTGATTAGTACTGTTTCGGTGCTGTGATTGGATCGGAATCCTGACTGAGATTCATGTAGTATTGAAAATTTGTTTAAGTAATCGGTGAGTTGCTTGGTTACCATACTTTCCATTAGTTTGACTGCCAGAGGGATGGATACTACTGGGCGGTAGTTGATTATGTCATTTACTTTTTTCTTTGAATCTTTAGGTATTGGGGTGAGAAGTATGTTTCCTTTGTCCTTAGGGAAGAGTCCATGTTGTAGCATGTAGTTTAGATGTGACGTGAGGTCTGTTATGAAGCAATGAGGGCAGATTGTATTAGGTTGTTGGGACATATGTCCAGTTTGCAGTGGGATTTGACAAACTTGTTGATTGCTTGGGTGATGGTTTTGTCAGTTAGTAGATCGAAGTTTGTCCAGATTCGGTCAGCTGGATATTCATCGGAGATTGGGTCCAGACAGTCAATGAATTTTTCGTGTTCTGTGGTGTTGAGTGGTAACGTGAGCCGTAGTTTTATAATTTTCTCGTTGAAGTATTTAGCAAAGTTGTCTGCTAACGGGATGTCTGTGTTGGTTGTGGTAACTGGTGTGGTGTCTATTAGATTGTTCACGAGTTGGAAACCTTTATGCGTGTCTTTGTAGTCTGGCCCTATTTTGGTTTTGTATTTGTATTTTCTTTGCATTTGTTTCCATGTGATAAGTGTGTGTACATCTTTCATTATTTTCCACGCTCGTTCAAGTCTCCTAACTTGTGTTTTTAATTTTTTCAGTTCTTCTTTAAACCATGGTATGGAGGTGTGTCTTTGTGAGGTTCTTGTTTGTAGTGGTGCTATTTTGTCTAATGTACTCCTGCATCTTATATCCCAAAGGCTTGATTTTGTATATTTTCCATTTTTTTTAAAGAAAATGATCCAAAAAGATAGACATGCTGAGCACAATAGCATCTAGCAAATGGCCATTTTTAGGTTCAAAAATGGTCATGTTTGCTACTGTATTTTAGTGGAAAAGTAGAAAAGGAGTATGGAAGGTAGGCTCTTTTCAACCAGACAGACAGATGTATGATTAAAAATAGTTTATTGGTAGCATCAAACAAATATATGACTCAACACAGCTGTGTTTCGGCGCTGAGAGACAGAAGCGTGCAAAGCTTTTGGCTGGATAACAAACAAGCACCACAAGATCTATGGTCCTACCTGTACCACATATTTAGCTGGGATTTAACATCATAGCACATTATAAGACTCCTGAAGAAGGTGCTACGGCGCTGAAACACAGCTGTGTTGAGTCATATATTTGATGCTACCAATAAACTATTTTTAATCATACGTCTGTCTCTCTGGTTGACAAGAGCCTACCTTCCCTACTTCTTTTCTACTTTTCCACTGGAACTTCTTTATGGGGATCAAGTGCACTAATTGGAATGTTATTCAAATAAATTGCACGTGCAAATCGGGAATGTGCCTAACTTTGCACGTGCAATTTTTGGCAACCTTTACAGAATTGGGGCATAAGTCTCCGATCTTAATAAAACTATAACTTGTGATACATGTCCGTAAACGCAAATGAACCATGCCTCAAACAGTGTTTTGGAAAATATGTTTATTATATTCAAAAATATGTATGAAAGTGGTCTTTCTAAACAAGCTCACAAGTCACAGTTCTGAATATTCATTTGAACACCACCATTTATCTGTGCGAAAGCTGGCGGAAGCATCAGCAATGGTCCACTCCTAAGAGCAGAGCATTGGCTCCCTATCTCCCATCGTATCCGGTTTAAAATTAATATAATTCTTCATCAGGTTCATCATTTTGGTAAGCCTCTACTCTTTTCAGTCATCGTATTCCTTATGTGGTAGGTCTCTTTGATTTTCTACTCAAAATTTGTTGCTCATTCCTTCATTTTGACAAATCTTTTTGATGACACAAAACACTTGTGTTTTATTGTTCTTGCCCCCATAATTTGGAATAGCCTAGCAATAGAGCTATTTGTTTAGAGCTGTGTTTTCCAAAATTTAAGTCAGCTTGGCAAACATATAATTTTACCCTAGCATTTCAGCAGCTATTAGGACTTCAGTTTTATTTTTGATTGTGTAGTTACCTGCTGTTTTGAGGGTATCCAGTAAAACTACCTGTTATGTCTTATGAGTAATTTTTCTGTTGTTTCTAATTTTAATCTATTTTAATGATGTTGTAACTTGGGCAACTTTTGTATGTTGTTTTTGTCTTGTTATGTTGGTTTTCTTTCCCATGTTTTAGTATATGATTGTAAACTGCTTTGATATATTCTCGATTAGTGGTATTACAAATAAAAATGATATTTGATACTTTGCAATGCCAAAAGATTTGATCACATAATACCTCTTCATATTCGCCATCACTGGCTGACAATTCAGTATTGAGTAAAATTCAAGACCTTTATTGTGACAGACATAGTTTTTGATATCGGCATTCCCCTATATCTTTCCTCAGTTATCTATGCTAACTAGACTGTTACAATCAACCATCTACCATCTTTGTATTCTCTTGATTTTAAATGCATGAGTGGACTGCATTTGAACTGCACCCCTTTCCTGGAATGCTCTACCATCATAAATTAGATCAGAGCTTTCCTTTTAAAAAATTTAATACCGCTCTAAAGACCTATTTACTTACTGAAGCCTTTAGACTGGACTTGGAAGCATTGCCAACTATTGCTGTATGGTGGTTCCATCCTGCTTGTATTTTTGTTTATGTTTATTAAAAATATACCATACCACTTACCTTGAGTAGACCAAAGTGGCTCACAATTTTATACAATAAAAATAGACAAACATAGCTGCAGGAAGGCTAACACGCAGGTAGCATATGCCAAATCGGCACTACTGTAGGGGTAGCGCGTGTGCCCGGCGGTAATTCTGAAGTAGAATATATTTTTCTATTTTCTACCATGAGGGCATTCCCGGTGGTATTTGGCAGCACGGCCACATTGGCGTATGCTGCATGGTTACCTCATAGGTAGCAGGTGAGCCCTCACTGCTAGGCCAATGGCTGGTGGTAAGGGCTCAGGCCATAAATAGACATGCAGTAGTTTTAATTTTTGAACACATCCATTTCCCAGGCCATTAAAAATGGTAGTTTTCCCAGCCTTGGTAAAAAGTGGCCTAGCATGCGCCAAATTGGCATTACCACCTGGCTACCACGTGCCCCAAATGGTAATTCTGAATTTGGTGTGCACCAAAAACATTTTCTATTTTCTACTGTGGGGTGCCTACTCGGCAGTAAACGGCAGTTGGTGTGTGCTGCATGCTTACCACCCAGGTAGCGTGTGAGACCTTACCGCTAGGTCAATGGGTGGAAGTAAAATCTCAGGCCAAAAATGGATGCAAAAGACAAAAGGCAAATTCCCTATGAATACAACCCCCCCCCCCCCACCCCACACACACACACACACACTAGTGGACACATGGTTTAGGAAAGGGGTGCAAAGATTTTATTGATCAGTTAAAGGGGTGCAGGAACCAGAAACGTATTAGAACCACTGATATACACCTTACACCAATAGTTTATCTTATCCTAGTTTCTGTAAGTTTCTGATGCTGTATGATTGAAAAATATATTTCTTGCATCATATAAGAAAATACTTCTTTAATAATCTACTTTAAAAGATGTTAAACTTGTATGATCATGTTTTAAATGTGAGATTCTCTTGGTTTCCTAAGATTCATAGATACTATATCTGAAAATTCCTTACCAAGTCCATTGTCATTAATTTGCTTATTAGTGAAATAATTCTACTGCTATAAATCGTATTTGCCTGTAGTACGGATTCCTTTCGAACAGCTAATCTCATCTCATGAAGCTTTCAGAAGAATGTCTCTTTTTGAATCCAATAAAAGAGCTAATCCAGACACCATTACTAGTGCATGAGTTGATACTGGGAGCCCAAAAGCATTTATCTCAGTGTAGTCCTTGAACTTTCTTAGCCAGAAATAAAATAGGTTTTGAATAGTTCGACTTATGCTTCTCCCAGATCATCAAGTTTATTATTCTTTTTCCCCAGCAGGGCATTTGATGAGAGCTATTAAACATCCTTGTTCTGTTCTTTTCTGGGTTAGCATAAATTTTACTGCTTTATGCTGTGATACTGGAGCTACTGAGATCTTCTAGTAACTCTTTCTGGTAGAGGTAAACCAGCAAAAGCAAATGAGTGGAATTTCCTGAGATAAGCAGATTTTTTTTACCAAACCCAATACCAGACAACTAAATCAAAAACCTAATCAAAAGATTACAAACTCCTGGATATTAGTCAATAAAGTAATTAAAGTACAGAAAAAAGTTAAATGGAGAGGAAAAGTCTCCGGGGTCCTTTTACCAAGCAGTGGGAAAAGGGGCCCTGCGCTAGCGGCAGGGGCCATTTTTTCCATGTGCCAGGGCTGATGCTGGCACAAGCCCCCTTTTACCACAGTTTAGTAAATGGACCCCTTTATCAAAGCCCATATGCACATTTAAGTCAGCATTTTACATGCACAACTGGTTTATTGACTTATTTATAATGACATTTGTATCCCACATTATACCAACCAGAGTTCAGGTTCAATGTGGCTTATAATCAAGACAATTTAATACATACATATTATAGTTATAAATCTTCTGATAAAGAAAAATATTTGAGTAAATGTTCTATATACGGCCATATGAAACTTTACAAAAATTAATTTAAGAATTACTTTACAAGGTTGTATTATGTAACAAACATCGAATTATAAATAGTTATACAAGATAAAGTTTGAAACAGCATTTTACATAAAAAGTGGTTATTCCTGTCTTCCATAATCTTGTTGTAGGATCTTTTTGAAAATAAAGATTTTAATAATTTCCGAAAGCAACTTTAATCATATATAGATCTAACAGCCCTTGGAAGAAGATCTCATCAATTGATAGAAGTCAGTAGAGAACACTGTTTTGTAAACAATCTTTTTACAATTAGGGTGAAGAATTAAGAATTCTCTGGATCCAGGGATGGAATTACGCGTAGGGAGGTCAATCAGAGGGAGCATATAGTCAGGGGCCAAACCATAGATAATCTGGAATGCAAAGACACATAATTTGAAGGCACCCCGGCTCCTCCCCGAAATGGCGGCACACCAAGTGGTTCACTTACAGCACTGCCATTTCTTTTCAGACAAAAAAACAACCTTTTTCCCGCTGTGGTAAAAGGGGGCCTCAGCACACATCAAAAGCACGCGCTGATGCTAGAGCAGGCCCCCTTTTACTGCAGCTTAGTAAAAGGACCCCTGAGTGTCCTGTCCTATCTTCAAATGGCATTCCTTTCTATTTTCTCTTATTTGTATTGATTGTAAACCGCCATGACCCAGTTTTGAATTTGGTGGGTTACCAAGAACCTAATAAACATAAACTTAAACAATAACATGTCTGTGCTGTAGTCATTTATATACAATAAACACAATATCTGGTAGTTGGTGAAATTCCACTGGAGGTGCCTGTTCACTGCCCTAAACCCTAATACGTCACTTTTCCCCAGTCTGATGCTGCCACCTCCGGCCTGAACATTTTGCTTCTATCTCCAAGCCTCAGCATCATCCTCAACATTAAGGATAAGGGATGGGATTAATATACTGTCTTTCTGAGGTTACAATCAAAGCAGTTTACATATAATATAAAGGTACTTATTTTGTAGCCGAGGCAACAATCTCCCAATCCCCCCTCCTCCTTGAACTTGCTAGTAATTCTCCTTCAATCCCTCCTTCTTGTTCCTCTACTACTACTACACCATACACATAAAGACAGTCCCTGCTCAAAGAGCTCACAATCTAAATAAGACAGGTAACAGACAGAACAAATAAGGGGTAAGGGGAATTAAAGAGGAGGGGATAGAAAGTACAGGCAAGTGAGCAGTGGTTAGGACACAAAAGCGGCGTCAAAAAGGTGGGCTTTTAGCTTGGACTTGAAAACGGCCAAAGACGGGGCTAAACGTACATGCGCGGGAAGTCTATTCCAGGCGTGTGGTGCAGCGAGATAGAAGGAACGGAGTCTGGAATTAGCAGTAGAGGAGAAGGGGACAGACAAGAGAGGTTTGTCAACAGAACGGAGTGCCCGAGGGGGGATGTAGGAAGAGACAAGAGTGGAGAGGTACTGGGAAGCAGCAGAGTGAATACACTTATAGATCAGTAAGAGAAGTTTGAATTGAATGCGGAAACGGATAGGGAGCCAGTGAAGTGACTTGAGGAGAGGGCTAATGTGAGCATAGCGATTTTGACAGAAAATGAGTCATGCAGCAGAGTTTTGGACTGATTGAAGAGGAGAGAGATGACTAAGTGGGAGGCCGGTGGGAAGCAGATTGCAATAGTCTAGGCGAGAGGTGATGAGAGTGTGGATGAGGGTTTTGGTAGAGTGCTCAGAGATGAAGGGACAGATTTTGCTGATGTTATTAGAGAAAGAAACAACAGGTTTTGACAATCTGCTGAATGTGAGCAGAAAAGGAGCGAGAGGAGTTGAAGATGACCCCAAGGTTACGAGCTGATGAGACAGGGAGAATGAGAGTGCCATCCACAGAAATAGAGAAAGGGGGGAGAGGAGAGGTAGGTTTAGGGGGAAAGATGAGAAGCTTGGTCTTGGCCATGTTAAGCTTCAGATGACGCTGAGACATCCAGGCAGTGATATCAGACAGGCAGGCTGAAACATTGGTCTGGATGCTGGTTGAGATTTCGGGAGTAGAGAGGTAGATCTGGGAGTCATCAGTGTAGAGATGGTATTGAAAGCCATGGGATGATATCAGAGAGCCAAGGGAGGAAGTGTAGATGGAGAACAGGAGAACAGAACCCTGAGGTACTCCAATTGGTAGTGGGATAGAAGTGGAAGAGGATCCACCAGAGTGTACACTCTCTGTCTCTGTCTGTCTCTGTCTGTCTGTCTGTCTCTCTCTCTCTCTCTCAGTCCCTTTTGTTCTCTCCATTTCTGTGACCATCCTTCTAATCTCCATCAGTCTCATCCTCACCAAACACTTAACTCTCCAATCTACTCCTTCTCTCCAGCAGATTGAGTCTTAGGAGATGTTGGGTACTAGAAGGGGAGTTACTGTAAGTGCTACTGGGAGTGAACATTGATTCAGCCCCTCTCTCTTCCTCTTTCCTTATCTCCCCACCTCTCTCTCTGCTTGCTTGCTTGTTTCTTTCTCTTTCTTTTCACCCCTTCCCCTTCTTCTCTTACCCTGTCACATTACCTGTAATGAGCTTGCCTCTCTTTCTTCTTCTTTTCTAAACTAATGGACCCTGGTACAAAACTAAAGTAAGCACTAATGCATGCTTACCGCAGCAAAAAATGGTGTACCGCAAGGCACACTGAAGCGTCACACAGTAATTTGGGAATGTGCACATGCTACCCACATGCTAAAAAATAACATTTATTATTTTTTGTAGTGGGGGCATGTCTGGGGGCAGAGAGTGGGCGTGTTTTGTGTGCTGATCAGTTAGCACAACTACATTGCAGAATGCTAACCGATTACTACATGATTAGTGGATAAATCTTTACCGCCTACAAAATGGGTGGCAGTAAGGGCTCATGTGCTAATCTGTTTTAGTTGCCAAATGCTAATAGCAAAATTAGGGGGACTTTTAGTAAACTGCGGTAAAAGGGGGCCTGCACAAGCATCAGCGTATGTTTTTGACACAAGCCAAGGCCCTCGTTTACCGCAGCAGGTAAAAAGCTGCCTTTGTTTATGGAAAAGAAATGGCCATGTGGTAAGTGAACCACTTGTCACATGGCCATTTCTGGGAGAACACTTACTGCCACCCATTGAAGTGGTGATAAGAGCTCCCACACTAACCTGGCAGTAACCAGGCAGTGCATGGCGCTTCCCAATTAGTGACGGGTAAGCACCGGCACTGCAAAAATAGAAAAAAATTGAAGTGCCGAAATGGCATACGCTGAGTGTGGTAACTACTGCTGGGCTCCCTCAGTAGCCGCACGGTAGTTCAGGATTGGCGTGCAGCAAGCTTGTTGCTGCATTCTAACCCTTTAGTAAAAGGGCCCCTTAGTGCATGGCCATTAATACAAAAAAATAGAAAATTCCATCATTTTACCCCAGCAGTAAAAATAGCCTTAGCATGCAGAAAAGACTTGCATAAGGGTGCACTAAGCTAATAGTGGGAATATGGGAATACTACTAGACTGGGTACTACCTAATAGCAAGTAAACAGCATCCAGTGCCCAAGTATATATCTAAAGAGAGAAGAGAGAAGAGAGAGAGAGAGAGAGAAAGAGAGAGAGAGAGAGAGAATCCCAGGATTGGATCTTTGCTGCATCTTTTTTTACATTTTTAAAGAAAGACATGGGGAAAAATCTTAACTAGTTGCCATCCTTTCAATTAATCATTACAATAGATCTAATCTTGTTTTAAGGAATTCTTAGAATGGTCCAGTTGCACATGTTCTTTTGTCCATTTTATTTTACATCTATCTATCTAGCAAGCAATTACAGGAATGTTGATTATGATAGATGTATCTTTTGCATCAGCTGTACAGTATGTTACAGATAAGATCATAAAATGTGAATGCTTCACTGAGCACAAACAGGAGACAAGAGGCAATCCCAGCTTTGGCAAATTACAATGACAAGTATTGGTGCATGTCATGGGAAAAATAAACAGATTCTGAAATGTATCAGTACAAATTCCTTCTTGGTATTCCAAATCCTCGTTTATGAACTACTGAAGGGCAAAGTTCCTCTCTGCACGATCTGCTTGACTGAAGATCAGCATAGTGCTATGCTTAGCCAGCAGTTGTACAGTTCACCCTGGATCATAACCAAAAAAAACTGCTTGCCTGAGATATTGCACAGATGATTTGTTGATATAAGGAAGCCTCACAAATAAGAGTGGGGTTTATAACATTGTCAGAGCTGCCCTGAGCCAAGTTGAATTGATATGGGGATGGGGGTGAAAGAAAATATTGATGTTAGGGAATTATAGAAGATATGAATTGTAGGAGGATTGTGATACGGAATGGGAGTGGGTAGTGTTAGGTTTTGGGGTAATTTCAAGGATGTGATTGAAGGAGAATGAAGAACAAGTTTGGTAGACAGTTAGGGTGATTTGGAATGTTGGAGTTTGGGCGGGAAGATTCATTTTGAGAGAAGTAGCGGGTGGAGGAAGGTGGTGATTCAGGTGGAATTTTACTCGCTCTGCCCTCCCACCTTAATGGATGGTGTTAGGGCTAGTAACTGAAGGAAAGATTTAAGGGGATGGGGGTGGTGAGGGGTATTTGCGGTCGCAGCTAGGTATGTGGGTATGAAATTGATTTGGGCTATAAAAGAGAAAGTTTGTTGGAATCAGTTAGGCTCTGTGAAGCCATATTGGGCCAGATTCTATATAAGGCGCCTAAAAAATCCATGCAGTAAACATTTCTGCCTAAGCATATTCTATAAGTGGCACCTAGATTTAAGCATTGTATATAGAACATGCATAGTTGATATCCCAGCGCCTATAACTACGTGCCTCCATTTACACCAACAAAAATGTGGCATAAATCCCCACACGTAGATTTACGCTTACTGGGTCATATTCTATAACTAAGCACATAAATGTGGGAATGTCCATTTCCCTGCCCATAGCCATTCCTCTTTTGAACTGCATGCATTTAGATGCAGTTCATTATGCTTAGCATAAATTCTAATTTTTGCCCATTAGTGTTAATTATTGCTTGTTAAGTGCTGTTATCAATGATGATTAGCTTGTTAAGCCAATTAAGTTATGTGCATTGTTATAGAATAAGCCTGGATTTCAGTGCAGATCTCTAGGTGCATTGTATAGAATCCAACAGATTATGTTTTGGCTCATGGGCGATACCGCCATGAGATATTGTGCATGCTCCTGTGACACCACGGATTGGGCATTGTGTGTACTTTAAAGTTGGAAGGGAGGGAACAGTTAGTTTGACACTGTCCAGCTGTGAGGATGGGGAAGACATGTTAATGTTATGATGTTCATAAACTGTGTTAAATGTTTAATAAAGGTGCAGCCAATGTATTTGCCACTGTATTGGTTTTGTGATAATTTTGCACTTTAAGATGTGAAAGGTTGAATGTGAGTGGCAATGTTATGCTTTCCTGATTCCACACTATGCTAAATCCTTAAGAAACCCCTGTGAAGTCTTTTTACTTGTCATTCAGCTGTGGCACTTCCTGCATAATCCATATACATTTTCAGCTAAAGGCTTATACAATCTTATTTGAATTCATGGTTTTCTAATTCTTCAAATGTAATTTAGTACAGGCTAACCAGATAATCCCAGGAATACTGGGCTAGTTCCAGGAATACTGGCCATATTTCTGTGATCCCTGTTGGCACTATTATCCAGATGACAACTGGATTATTGTTGTAAGAATATTCACCTACTTACAAGCAACAACTGGACAGTTAGGCAATACAGTATACATTTACTCACTTTGTGAAACCATAAAATTGTCATTATCCTCTAAATACAAATTTTGCCATGTGCCATCCATTAAGAAAACAATTTTGAAACCCCTTGGGTTGCTTCCAAGTCTGCAGTTCTACAAGCTAATTTTCAGAGGGAAATGCTCAGGCCAGCAGGGACCACAGATATGGAGGAGTGACTGGATATAAATCTCTGTCCTTGGATATAACAAGGTGTTAAGTAGGAGGGAGCACCACTTTTCCTAACTCTTCGATCTGTACCCCATTTGTCTCCTGGGGTGTTTGGAGGGGCTGAGTGTTGAAAAAGGAAAGTTTTTTTGCTGTGGTTTATTTTTGAATGTGAAAACAGCTACAATTTAGCAGCCCACAATTGCAGAATGTCATATGATGGCATGGTGGGCGGGGGAGGGGGGGAGGTACAGCAGTCCTGCTTCTGTTGGCTTTTTTTGGAATTAAGTGCACCCACCCATCTAAACAAACATTTATTGCTATTCATAGTGTTTGCTGGGAAAAATTATTCAAAAGCAAAACAGTGCAAAAACAGCTTACCTGCAGTTTTCAAAGTAGGTAGCTACAAAGCAAAATAGGGAGGTTTCCAAGATGGCAGGAGCTGCATGATACTCTCCATTACTACTCTTGAAATTCTACTACCTATAGTCAGGCAAAAAGGCGAGACTGGAGTTTCATGCCCTCAGACCCCCAGCTAACTATCTCTGTGGGCACATTGAAACAGCATGCAGTATATCTTAGATACCAAGATCACTGTTCCCTCTAAGATAAGCGGGAGTCCTCCACCTACAGTCCTGCCAGTGGGTGGTGCTGTTTCCTTATTAGATTGTCAACAGTGAGGGACAGACAAGCTCTGCAGGATTCCAGGGAACCTGCTTGTCTTTAGCAATTGAAAACACAATCTTGCAGCATCATTCCCCACTGGCAGCAATGCAGTTGGAGGACTCCTACTCAGCTTTGAGAGAATAGTGACTAGGATGTTAACACTGGTGCCAGAACTGCTGCCAGAGGCAGGAGAAACCATGGCATCTCATGGATTTGATACATCGCTTAGCCCAGAGCAGTAGATTCCTTTCATTCAACCATGAATGGAGACTTAGTGCATCTGCTCACATGCCTTTTGATGATACTGGTATAGCAGTGCTGTGAGGGGGTAGAGAGATTTGAGAAGGAGCCATAAGCCATAATTGAAAATGGGGCATGGCCACGGGTGAGGCGTGGGCATTCCTTCAATCTATTCACATTATTAGAGAATTCACCCACTCTGCACCTAATTTAGGCATCAGGATTTGCACCAAACATGGCTTAAATGGACATGACTAAATTTGGTTGTGTGGAGAACCACTTGGTCTGGGTTACCATATGGCTTCAGAAAAAGGAGGACGGATTGAGCCAGCCGGGTTTTACTTCCATTGCTTTGAAAGCAATGGAAGTAAAACCCGGCTGGCTCAATTACTTCCATTGAAAGCAATGGAAGTAAAACTCGGCTGGCTCACTTACTTCCATTGAAAGCAATGGAAGTAAAACCCGGCTGGCTCAATCCGTCCTCCTTTTTCTGGAGCCATATGGTAACCCTACGACTTAGTGTATTCTATAAACTGCACAGAATTTTAAGCCAATTCTTTAAAAATTAGGCTTACTTTAGAGAATACGCCTAGGCATATTTCTTTTCCACGTGGATTTTTCAGGTGCCATATATAGAATCTAGCCCTAAGTGCTATTCTTTAAATGGCGCTCAAAGTTAGGTGCTATTTATAGAATATGCGCAGTGCCTAACTTTAGATGAGAGGATTTATACTAAGTAAACCCTGGTGTAAATCCTTGCATTTAAATTAGGCATGGACCCCCCCCCCCCCCTTATTCTATAACAGCATACATAAATTCTTGGAATGCCCCTGATCTGCTCATGTCCCTCCCATGGCTGTGTCCCTAAAAATTAAGGCGATTAGTGATGATAATTGATTACCAGCACCCAATTATTGGTGCCAATTGGCTTATTTAGTTAAATTGCACATGTAAATTGTATGTGCACCTAAATTTGCACATGCATTTTTAAGAGCCATTTACAGAATTTCGGGGATAGGATTAAATTCTATCTATATTGCTGAAAAAAATGAGTACTAAGTGCTATTCTATAAACAGCACTCTGAGGTGTGTGCCATTTATAGAATAGCACTTAGCACCAGGATCCACGCAGAGGATTTATGTCATCTGAAACCTGGTATAAATCCCCCGCACCTAAATTAGGTGTGGAATTGCCATATTCTGTAACACTGCATGCAACCCCCCCCCCCACGCCCATGACCTGCCCATGCCTCTCCCATGGCCACGCCATCTTTATAGAATAGTGAGTAGCAAGATACAAGCTTAAATTCTAATTATTGCCAATTAGTGTTGATAATAGATTATAAGCACCCAATTATTGGTGCATAATTGTGCATGCAAATTGGGTGCACATTGGGTGAAAATTGAGTGTATGTGCATATATAGAATCTGAAAGTTAGGCACTGAAAAGATCCATCCTGAGCCTTTATTCTATAAACGTCTCCTGTATTTTAGATAAGAGGGGCTCAGGGTGCAAGTTGTGCCTAACTGTGGGCACAGGACTTTCGTTTTATAGAATCTGGTGTAATTCCTGCACCCAAAGTTAGGAGCCAATGGCCATTATGTTCTAACATCGTGTGTAACTTCTTAGACCACCCTTGACCCACCCATGCCACTCCCATTAGCATACCCCCTTTTTAGACACTCATGAGAATCATTGGGCACAGTTATTAGAGGAGCATTTAGATCTCAGATCTGTGCATAACCTCTAATTGGTGTCAATCATGTGCCTATTAATTGCACTAACTGATTTTTAATGCCAATTAAAGCAATTAATTTGCATGTAGATTTCAGATTCATGCACAAATCCCCCTCCTCAACTATGGGTGTCATATATAGAATTCAGAGGATAACTTTTGAGCTCCTAAATTAAGATAAATTTTCAACTGAAAAGTTATGCTCCTAGGTTTGTTTGAAAATAGGGCACAGATTTAGGAAACTAATTTAGGAGCTCAGCATTTTCTAAATATTGGGCCCTTAGTATTTTGCTATTCATAATTCATCACGGTAGGTTACAATTATCTTAGTCATAAATAACACAATAGAACAAGCCACAAACATGAAAAGTCAGAATGGTGACCCTGCTCTGAATGCTGAGCTCTGGGCTCAATTTCATTTACGGTCTGGTGGCACTTTGAGAGTATAGAACATTTTGAAGTGCAAGAGATCTGATTGAGGGTGCAACAGGTTGCGGATCTTGAAGCAGAAATTAACCCCCAGCATTAAAGATCTGTATGCTGGGAAGGTCATCAAACATTGGGAGTCTGGGGAGCCAGTGCCGACCGGACATGCTCCTCCAGCGGGTCCCTTGATGAGTGACTTTGGTTCTTCGCAGAATCCCGGTAGTAATGCAGTGCTGGAACAGGTCTTGCAAGAACTCTGAACAGCTAAATCTGAGATTGTGGAGGCAGTGGTCCTGACATTGGAAGAAAAACTGGCTGTGCCGAATGAACGTTTGGAGGAAGTGGGAGTCTGCTTGGATGTGGTGGTGGAGAACCAAACTCAAGATGTGGATCAGATTAAAGACCTCAAACAGCAAGTGGCACCATTGCATATAGATCTAATTTGAGGCTGTATAAACCTGTATAAACTCATGCACCTGTGTGCCAGAGGGACTTGAGGGCACACAGGTGCATGAGTTTATACATCAACTGCTGCTTAAGTGTTTTCCTTACACCTTTCCCCCAAACTCAGTCTCCATAATAGATTGAACAGACGCACAGGGACCTTTGCCCTAAACCTGACCCTCACATGCCATCTAGGGCTTTTACTATATGGATGTTGAGATTTCTGGATGTGGACTATATTTTACGGATGACAAGGCAGACCAAATATGTTACATAGGAAAAGTATACACTTAAGGTCTTTCCTGATGGTGCTGAAACTGTTAGGCGGCAAAAAGATTCATGGCAATATAAGCAGGCTCTCCTAGAAATGGGCATACAGGCTGGCATCTGGTTGCCCGCCAATCCTGTCCTTACTGTGCAGGGTAAGTGGAGATTTTTGCAATCTGACAAGAAGATACAAGCTTTTATTAAACGTTTGGACTATACTCGCAAGCAGCAGAAAGAGCCTATTTGGTCCCCAAAAGTTGGTGGTAAGCAATCTGGGATATTATAGCAAGTATCTTGGCAGTCTAAATTGCAGACAGGACATTGAGATGTTTCTCTAGCAGGAGATCTGCCTCGTTTGCTCACTTCCTACATTACTACTACTAATCATTTTTATAGTGATACTAGATGTACACAGCACTGTACACATTATATATAGGTACTTTCTGTCCCTAGAGGGTTAAGTGACTTGCCCAAGGTCACAAGGAGCTGCAGTGGGAATTGAACCCAGGTTGCTAGGATCAAAGCCCACTGCACTAACCATTAGGCCACTCCTTCCTCAAAACATGAATAAGGTATGGCATTTGCTGCCATTGGAGGCCTCTGCTAAGTGGGTACTTGAGCATACTTCTGGGTCTTCTACACCGTCCTCCAACCAGGGAGATGAAGAGCATTTCTCTGTTGATGCTAGAGAGAAGTTAGATCTTGCAAAGGATGTAGGAGGGCTGCTACAGTCTTTTTTTTTTTTTTATTTCTTTATTTATACATTTCATATATACATTAACAAGAACACCTCTTGTACAATCTAGGAGAACTGTAAGTACATCTTTTCACAGGAAATCTCAACCCACACTCACTCACCCGCCTCCCCCATTAGTCCACAACTAGAGCCAGGAAACCAAGTCACTATTCTGGGCAAAGTTTAAACCCTATTAATCTAACACAAAAAGAGACTCTGAAGGGAGTAATGGGCAGCAATTTATAACTGAGGTGGGGATACATCCTCCGCCCCAACCTCTAGAGAAGGCGCTCCCCCACCTCCCCGGGACTCCAGGAATGCTGTCAACTGCACAGGTTCAAAAAACACATACTTTACAGTATTCATCTTCACCACACATTTACAGGGATAATTGAGCCAGAAGAGGCCCCCCAACTGTAACACAGTAGGGCGCAACTTAAGAAAAGCTTGTCGCCTCCTCTGCGTTACCTTGGTCACATCAGGATACATCCGTATTTGAACATACAAAAACTTTTCCTTCCGAAATTTGAAGAATAGCTTCATAATCCTATCTCTATCAAACTGAGAAACAAATGTCACTATAAGAGTGGCTCGCTCCCGTCGCTCCTCTTCACCCTCCAACTCCCGAATAAAGTCCAGCGTGTCATACCGCCCAGTGACATCCTCACCAGCGGCCTGCACACCCCGGACCGCTCGCTTAAAGGGCTGCAGATAATAAATCTGCGAGATAGGTGGGCATGCCGGTTCAGACACTTGTAACACTTCAATGAGATATTTTTTAAAAGTCTGTAGCGGTGCAGTCAGCTGTAATTTAGGAAAATTAATCAACCGCAGAGTATTAGCCCTCTGCCGATTTTCCAACGCCTCAATCTTCCTATGCAACCATTGATTTTCTTTAATCATGGTTGCTTGCACCGCTTGAACCGACTGTATGGCCAAATCATGGGCCTCAGTTCTTTCCCCCACCTTCTGCACTTGCAGTCCCAATTGAGTAACCGTCTCAGTTGGAAGCTGAGAGGCCTGCGACAGTAACAACATTTTAGTAGATAAGGAAGTTTCCAGGGTCAATAATGCATCCCAAATCGTTTCCAAAGTAAAGTTAGGAGGCTTAGGCAACAGTGAAGACTTACACAAAACTGCAGCACTCCTCTGGGCTCCCAAGGCTGTGCCAGCTCCCTCCTCCAGAGGTGATCCCTCCAGGGCTATGTCTCCCAGCATGCTGTTACTCCCCCCTTCCGGGGAATCTTGCGCGCTCCCAGCCGCAGCAGGTCCCGTCCCAGAGCCAGCCGCCCCCTCATCAGGGGCCAGGAAGCCCTGTCCGCCTGCAGCCCGAACCGACGCAGGCATGGGAGGCGGTTCCCTCACCTCCTGGCTGAGCTCCGTCTCAGGCAGCAGGGACGCTTCGTCTCTCTCCGCCCCTCCCGGCAGCAAGACGCCCGAACTCAGCATACTGCCCCCCGCAATGACAAAGCGGTCCAGCGGTCCAGAAACGGGTCCCGCGGGCGCCCCGGGACCAGGCACCCGCTTCCCTTTCCTTTTCGGCATTCCCCAGGCAAACAAACTCTCAGGTAACCAAACGCCGCCGAGCTGCCTCGCCGTCCTCCCTTCAGGCCGCCATCTTGGCCCCCTGGCTGCTACAGTCTTGTAAACACTTTCTTCTCATGGTTTTGGATTGACTGCTGTGTTCTGCAGGGAACTATGTTTTAGTCTGTTGAGAGTTCCTTGGGTTTGGCATTACGAGCATGAGGGTGTGGGCATGCTTTACAGTTCCTATGGTTTTTGTTATTTTTTTTTTTGAGTTGGATATACAATGCTGTATATATACACTATGATTTTTATGCGGGCTGGGGGAGGGGGAAGGCGAGTTACCAGGGTAGGGCGGGCTTTGTTGAGAGGCAGTGTGATGGGGGTCGGGTTGGGAGGGATGGTAACATACTGGTTACGTCTTTGTACAGGAAAAGGATTTGTGAAGCACCATAAGCCAGTGGTAGGAGAGATATATGCGGACTGTGATTACTTCTTTTAGTGAGCTTAAAATAGCCACCTGGAATGTGGGCGGCCTTAGACCTATTAAAAGAAAAAGAATCCTTAAACATTTTAAATCTCTAAAAGTTGATATCACACTCTTATTAACTAGATCAGATTCCCTCCATCTACAAGGCAGGGATTGGACACTAATGCAGGCTTTTTAGCAGAATCCAAAAAATGAGGAGGTGGTGATTCTGATTCAAAAGAATGTGCCTTTTGTGATATATGCCCAAGGGTCTAATTCCCAGGGGAAAATGGCAGGGGTGATGGGTAAATTGGACACATGGAAAGGAACCATTGTTAATGTGTATGCCCCTTATGGTCCTAAGTACCATTATTTTTGGTGGTGGTACACAGTATTATACAACATGTGGTAGAAGAACTCATTTTGGCAGGTGATATGGGGAAAGTGGATAGGTCGTACAGCACCAGTAGGGAGGTATATCGTGAGGGTAGAGACCTCTGAGACACTCTACATAGATATTTTCTTGAAGATATTTAGCATCTCTATAATCTGGGGAATAAAGAGTATACACATTATTTGGGTAAATATAATAACAGCTCTCACATAGATTACAATTTTGTGGAGCGCAGGATTTTGCATCGCTGGTCCAAGTTGGAAATCCACCCAGTATTAATTTCTGACTATGCCGTGGAGGGGCATAATTGAACGAAAACGTCTATCTCCATGGGCGTTTATCTTCGAGAACGGGTCCTTGAAGGGGCGGACCGAACCGTATTTTCGAAAAAAATAGACGTCCATGTTTTATTCGACAATTTGTGAGCTGGGCGTTTTTGTTTTTCAGCGATAATGGAAAATGAAAGCGCCCAGCTCAAAAACGAATAAATCCAAGGCATTTGTTCGTGGGAGGGGCCAGGATTTCTAGTGCACTGTCCCCCCTCACATGCCAGGACATCAACCGGGCACCCTAGGGGGCACTTTTACAAAAACAAAAAAAAAGGTAAAACAGCTCCCAGGTGCATAGCACCCTTCCCTTGTGTGTTGAGCCCCCCAAATCCCCCTCAAAACCCACTGCCCACAAGTCTACAACATTACTATAGCCCTAAGGGGTGAAGGGGGGCACCTACATGTGGGTACAGTGGGTTTGGGGGGTTGGACGACTAATAAGCATTAAGCAGCACAATTGTAACAGGTAGGGGAGGGATGGGCCTGGGTCCACCTGCCTGAAGTCCACTGCACCCCCTAATAACTGCTCCAGTGACCTGCATACGGCTGCCAGGGAGGTGGGTATGACATTTGAGGGTGAAAATAAACAGTTGTGAAACGGCATATTTTGTGGTGGGAGGGGGTTTGTGACCACTGGGGGAGTCAGGGAAGGTCATCCCCGATTCCCTCCAGTAGTTATCTGGTCATTTAGGGCACTTTTTGGGGCCTTATTCGTGGAAAAACAGGGTCCAGGAAAAGTGCCCTAAATTCTCGCTAAAAAACGCATATTTTTTTTTCCATTATTGGCGAAAGGCGCCCATCTCTGATCGGCCGATAACCACGCCCCAGTTCCGCCTTCACCACGCCTTCGACACGCCCCCGTCAACTTTGTACGCTTCCGCGATGGAGTGCAGTTGAAAACGTCCAAGTTCAGCTTTCGATTATACCGCGTTATTCGTTTTTGGGAGATAAACGCCTATCTCCCGATTTAGGTCGCAATATAGGCATTTTTGTCTTTCAATTATAAGCTGGATAGTCTCTGGAGTCATCTAAGTAGCACAGCCACACAAGCAAGTAGGAACATGGAGGGCAAATCTTGATTTGTTGTTGTCGCAGGATATACAGCAGCACCTTCAGAAGCAACGAGAAGACTATCCAGCTTATTTTCTAAAGAGAAAGACACCCATATTTGACCCAAATCGGGAGATGGCATCTTTCTCCCATGGGAGAACAAATCGGTATAATTGAAAGCCGATTTTGGTCGTCTTCAACTCCACTCTGTCACAGGAACGAACAAACTGGACGGGGGCGTGTCGGAGGCGGGACTGGGGCGTGGTTATCGGTTGAGGAGAGATGGGTGTCTTTAGCTGATAATCGAAACAAGAAGGGTGTTTTTGACGAGAATTTGGTCCGCTTTATTTGGACCCTTTTTTTTCAGGTCCAAGTCCAAAAAAGTGCCCCAAATGACCAGATGACCACCGGAGGGAATCGGGGATCACCTCCCCTGACTCCCCCAGTGGTCACTAACCCCCTCCCACCACAAAAACCCACTTTACAAACTTTTTTTCCCTGCCTGTATGCCAGCCTCAAATGCCGTACCCACCTCCATGACAGCAGAATGTGTTCTATCCTCTGACAGCCTTTCCTTGGTTCTTACGTGGCTCTCGGGTAAGTGTGACACCTTTTCTGTTATGCACACTGCAGAGTCACATCAGCAATGCATTGTGGTGGGTGTAGGGTATTGGGCTCCGTGATTCCACTAGCTTGTGTTAAATACTCACGATGTTGGTAGTTGGTAGGCTCTACTCCCATGGTGTTTTCCCTCTGCTTACTGGGTCAGAGTGTGCCCTGTTTTGTTTCCGGTAGTCCATGAGGTAGTGGCCATTTTTGTAAGCCAGTTTTAGCTCCCTTTCATGTGTTACCCATGTTACTGAAAGTGGGCATTGTACAGCATTCTGCCAGCTCTGACCTACTGCTAATCTAGGTTGTGCCCCTACTGCAGATCAGTGGGGCACAACCTCTGATCTGCAGTTAACTGTGAGTAAACATGCTTATTCCAATAAAGGACATTTTCGGAGACATTAGTCTTCAGGTGTCAACTGGTGTGCCAAGGTTCTACAGCAGCAACAAGTCCTAGAGGCCTAGAGCACTTTTAGTGCACTTCAAGCAGGCGGACCCAGGCCCATCCCCCCTACCTGTAAAACTTGTGCTGATAAATGGGAGGCCTCCAAAACCCACTGTACCCACATGTAGTTGCCCCCTTCACCCCTAAGAGCTATGGTAGTGTTGTACATTTGTGGGTAGTGGGTTTTGGGGGTTGGGGGTTGGGGGCTCAGCACCCATGGTAAGGGAGCTATGCATGTGGGAGCTGTTTCTGAAGTCCACCGCACTGACCTCTAGGGTGCCCAGTTGGTGTACTGGCATGTCAGGGGGGTCAGTGTACTACGAATCCTGGCCCCTCCCATGACCAAATGGCTTGGATTAGGACGTTTTTGAGCTGGCCGGTTTTAGACGCCCATGGAGATAGGCGTTCGCATTCGATTATGCCCCTCCACCTGTCCTCTAACCTCACCAGTGATATCAGTTTTGCAATGGCGTGGAATGCTGGGTAGGCGTATATACAGGAGGTGCTTATTAAATTGGCAGTACAACATGGGCATATAGAAAGGGAGTCAGTTTAGCCTCATGAAGGCACTGAGTCAATGCAAACTGCTCCAGGGGTTGTTGCCTCTTTTTGCTGCCTCCCTCCCTGTATGCCCAAATGCACAGCCTGAAAAGAAAGCTCAATAGTTTGGACATCACTAAAGTTCAATATTTTTTGAGGGGGAACAAACTGTGATTACATAGAAGGTGGTAACAAAATAGGGAAGTGTTGGTGTGTAGAGATTTTAATAAAGCTCTGTATACTTCAGAGCTGGAGTGTACAGATTTGGCTATTTCTCAATATATTAAGTAGAGAGGTGTGGTACCTGTGTTAGTCCACTTTTAAAGGTAATCAATAGAAATAAAACAAAATAAAACATGGAAAAGAAAGTAAGATGATACCTTTTTGATTGGACATAACTTAATACATTTCTTGATTAGCTTTCCAAGGTTGCCCTTCTTCGTCAGATTGGAAATAAGCAAATGTTGGTAGATGACAGTATATATAAGTTAAACATCAAAGCATTTCAGTGACAGTCTAACAGGATGGGGGTGGATAGGTGAGAGACAGGAAGAGGGACAGGTGAGATATGCATGGAGACAGGAGGGTGTGAAAGCAGTACAATATTATGGTTATAATGGGCTAGAAAACCCAGATCTTTGTTAAGTCCTGTCTGGTGGGATCTGGGTTAGATCAGACTGGTCTAGATGGGCCTTTTGGATCATGGGTAAGAGCCTTGTATGCATGCCCTAAAAGTGCCATAGTGGTGAATGGGATCATTTCTGAGGAATTTCCCCTTCATAGGGGTACTAGGCAGGGGTGTCCAATGTTCCCATTACTCTTCGCTCTCGCCTTGGATCCTTTTGCATGAAAGACCAGGGTGAATCTTCTTATTAAACCAGTAGAGATAATTGGAGAAAATAATAAAACATTGCTGCACGTGGATGGCACCCTAGTATTTATGGAGGACCCAGTGGCCTCCCTTCCACACCTGTTGGAGGACATCCAAGTACTCATACAACTGAGGCAATCTGTTTTAATCTTTCTCAAGAGGAACAGCACTTGCTTCCTTTTAAGATAGCTACGGGTGGGGTAGGGTATTACCAGTCAATTGCACATGTTATATGAAATTAACATAAGTACGTAAGCACCGCCATACTGGGAAAACACCAACCAGCTTATAATCGAAAGACAAAAACGCCTATATTGCGACCTAAATCGGGAGATAGGCATTTATCTCCCAAAAACGAATAATGCGGTATAATCGAAAGCCGAACTTGGACGTTTTCAACTGCACTCCATCGCAGAAGCGTACAAAGTTGACGGGGGCGTCGAAGGCATGGTGAAGGCGGAACTGGGGCGTGGTTAACTGCCGATCAGAGATGGGCGCCTTTCGCCGATAATGGAAAAACAATATGCGTTTTTAGCGAGAATTTAGGGCACTTTTCCCTGGACCCTGTTTTTCCACGAATAAGGCCCCAAAAAGTGCCCTAAATGACCAGATAACCACTGGAGGGAATCGGGGATGACCTCCCTGACTCCCCCAGTGGTCACAAACCCCCTCCCACCACAAATATGCCATTTCACAACTGTTTATTTTCACCCTCAAATGTCATACCCACCTCCCTGGCAGCAGTATGCAGGTCACTGGAGCAGTGCCAGGTGCCAGGTGCCAGGTGCCCTTGACCTGGATTGGCCACTGTCGATGACAGGATGCTGGGCTAGATGGACCTTTGGTCTTTTCCAGTATGGCACTACTTATGTACTTATGTACTTAAGTTATTAGGGGGTGCAGTGGACTTCAGGCAGGTGGACCCAGGCCCATCCCTCCCCTACCTGTTACAATTGTGCTGCTTAATGCTTATTAGTCGTCCAACCCCCCAAACCCACTGTACCCACATGTAGGTGCCCCCCTTCACCCCTTAGGGGCTATAGTAATGTTGTAGACTTGTGGGCAGTGGGTTTTGAGGGGGATTTGGGGGGGCTCAACACACAAGGGAAGGGTGCTATGCACCTGGGAGCTGTTTTACCTTTTTTTTTGTTTTTGTAAAAGTGCCCCCTAGGGTGCCCGGTTTGATGTCCTGGCAAGTGAGGGGGGACAGTGCACTATGAATCCTGGCCCCTCCCACGAACAAATGCCTTGGATTTATTCGTTTTTGAGCGGGCGCTTTCATTTTCCATTATCGCTGAAAAACAAAAACGCCCAGCTCACAAATTGTCGAATAAAACATGGACGTCTATTTTTTCGAAAATACGGTTCGGTCCACCCCTTCAAGGACCGTTCTCGGAGATAAACGCCCATGGAGATAGACGTTTTCGTTCAATTATGCCCCTCCAAGGGTCTATCAAGTCCAGCATCCTGTCTCTGACAGTGGCCAATCCAGGCCTCAAGAACCCGGCAAAAACCCAAAAAACAAAACAAAAATGTAAATAATTATTGTTAGAAAGTGTAAACAAACGCTTCACATCTGTCCGCTCCATTCCACTCATTATCTTGTAGAATTCTATCATATCACCCCTCAGCCGCCTCTTCTCCAAGCTGAAGAGCCCTAACCGTCTTAGCCTTTCCTCATAGGGAAGTCCTCCCATCCCTTTTACCATTTTCGTTGCCCTTCTCTGCACCTTCCTCCAATTCCTTTATAATCTTTTTTGAGGTGCGGAAAGATAACTAAACGGATTAAAGATCTTTTAGATAGGTGGGGCCTGTTATTTCTGACCTGCTGGGGTAGAATTGCAGCAATACAAATGATGATTTTACCTAAGTTTTCATTTCTTTTCTCCCAGTTGTCCATACACTTGGGAGAAACCACAGCTTGCCCCCAGGATTGGTAGCATGGAATATTGCTACTAATTGGGTTTCTGCCAGGTACTCGTGACCTATTCTGTCTCCGTCCCTGCCCCTGCATGTTCTGTCTCCGTCCCGCCCCGTCCCCACAGGCCCTGTCTCCATCCACATCCCATCCCCGCAGGTTCTGTCCCCGTCCCCACCCCCATCCCCGTGAGCTCTGTCCTCATCTGCGAAGCCTTGAACATGTATGAGTTTATATATAAATCTTTTTATTAAAGTATAAAAAGCAACAATATGCTGTGCAACTGTTGTGTATAAATTACAAATAGAAAACAATAACAACAATGAGCAGCTATAATAACCCTCCTTCCCACCATCACCCTCCACTCTTCCAACCCCAACAATAGGTGATTTCTACTATATCAAGGAATCCTAATTCACACTGTTAAAATGTCCAGGGTATAACATACAACCCGTTCTATATACCCTAGAGGGGAAAAATATGCTCTATGAAGCACTGCTATGTTTTTTTAAATCTGTGGATAAATAGAACTCATCAACAATCTCAGGATTCAATCTAGCTCTCCTGTCTTCCACAGTCCTTCCTGGAATAGAAGTTGTCTTCTCAGAAGATGTGCTGGTAGCAAGATGTACAGGATCCCCCATGCAAAGTTTGCTAGTTGTGGCCAGTATGTTTGCTTGTTTTTCCAAAAAAATCAAAATATCTTTGAAGGCATCACTCAAAAATACATAACAGTCCAGTTCATTAATAGGCTTCAAAGTAGAAAATGACACGGGGACAAAGTTGTTCCCGTCCCTGTGGGCTCTGTCCCCATCCCCGTGGGATCTGTAAAAAAAAAAAAGAAAGCAGGATACTGGACTAAATGGACCATTGCTCTGACCCTGTATTGCTATTCTTATGTCCACATTCCCCAAACTCAGTTTATGGTGTGGGAGTAGGTGTTTCAAGGGTTTATTTGGAAACACAGGTGGCCCCGAATTTGGCTTCAGGGGTAGGATTAGATTTTTCAATTTGTGCCTATACTACCAGGCTGCAGCTCTTAGGAGTTCTATGTGGAGGTACCGCAGGTTCACTGGGTGCATCATGAAAATACTTTATTAGCTCCTTTTTCAATATTTGAATGTCCAGACAGAGTGTCCGGTATAATTGTTCCCCATTTGTTTTTAGATTCATTGAAAAGGTGTGGAATGGGGTAAAGGCAGGGGTGTGCTGGTAAATTGTTAACAGGGGGCTCTCTCTCGCCAGCAAAGTAAAAGAGAATTCAGGAGGGGCCCAAGCCCACATTTTGGGATCCATTTGTTAAAGTAGCCATGGAGACCGGCTCCCAAAATTCTTAAAAACTTAACAACGGCTCTCGAGAGCCTGTGAGAGCCTGCTCCAGCACACCACTGGGTAAAGGGAGCTGGCAGTTGAGCGGATCACTTTTCCCTTATAGTAAACCAATACGTTAACACCATAGCTCCACTGACTATTTCTCTACCCTCAAGATGATCTTTGCAGAACTGGGGTGATCTCTTTATTCTGATTTGTTTTGTCAGAAGGTTATGCTGTCTCATGCACACTGCAGGATTAGACACACTTAAAAATTCCTTTTTCCCAGTTTTTTCAGCTTTGGAATTTCTTGTTGGGAGCCAATGCCAAAGACAATCTGCACAGGGGCTCCTATCAAGTTGGAAGTACGGCTCTTAAATGCCCTTCCAAGAAAGGGGATTCTGTTGAGGGCTTATAGCTCTCTTTCGGGTCATGTAGGTCAACATCCCTTTAATATTAGCAGGCTTGAGAGGGCTGGTTGGGCTATGGATTGAAGGTGGAGGTGTGGGAAATAAATATGTGTATGTGCACAGGTGTTTCTTGATTACCAATTACAAATAAGTCAGTTTAGACTTCGCATAGATTGTATTGGACACCACATCAATTGGCCCACATTCCCAGTTCTGAATCTGGTCTGTGTTGGAGAAAGTAGGACTATTCTGGGACACTTGTGGTGGGACTGTCCTGATCATTTGGGTATTTTGGAGGGAGGTAGGGGACATGATTTGTCACTGGACTACTGAACCGTGGGAGCATGATCCCCTTGAAATGTTTGCTGGGGATCTGGTCAGATGATCAGAATCAGTGGTACACTTATTCATTTGCTACAACATTGATCCTGGCTGCAAAGATGGCCATTGTTTGGTATTGGAAGCATCTGTTGGGACCATCTATAGTGGCATGGGAGGATATCTGTATGGGGTTTTACAATTTTGAGAAGCTACCATTTGCCTTGAAGGGGAAGAAAGCACTCTTCAAAACTAAATGGGCGCTATTCCGAAGGGACTCTTAAAGACTTTCTGTTAATACATTTATGCTCTGGGTTGACCAGGCTACGGCTAACCCAGATCACTGTCTGGTGACTCTAATACCCTGAAGATCAATTCTGTTGCAATAGATTATTGGTGGGTCTGGCTTTACCTGGTTCTGTCCCTGTGTTCCCTGCCTAGTCAAGTGCTTTTCTTAGTACTGTCTGTGTGCTCTGTACACTTCTGATCTGTTTCTGCCTGTGTGCTTATTACACTTCTAGTCTGTTCCAGTCCTGCTTGTTCAGTCCAGTCTTGGTTGGAGGGTTTGCCTGCTGCTGCCGTTTGTCGACAGCAGCCCAAGAGCTCACATTGTCCCTGAGTCCATGACAGTTTGCTAAGACCCTGAGACCAAGACACCTACACTGGACTCCTCAAGGTCAGGATACACTGCTTCATAACTGAAGTAAAAACATTCATTTTGCTTTTTCCTGATTTCTGGACCTTTGCTGTGGCTTGCTTTGCCTCTCTGCATTCATCAGAAATACATGTATAATGCCAACATTTATTTAGTGCCTAGTGTATAGAATTATTCCTATAGTTTGAAGGCATTGAGTTAAGCAGAATAAAAGCTCTGCATAAAACAGAATGCAGCATGGAATCTTTATGATAGAAATTTATGTTTGAATGGAAAGAGAAAAATGGTGGGCATATACTACCATCTGCCAGACTAGAATAAACAGATGATGAAAAGATAAAACATTTGGCAACACAGTAATAATGGGTGATTCAATTACTCCATTCGACTGAATAAATATCAATATCAGGGTAATGCTAGGAGGCAAAGTTCCTAGATTAAATAATGGCAGTTCATGAAGCAGCTGATTCAGGAATTAACAAGGGGCACCTACTTTTCTTCAAAGAATAAGCTTGAGAACCTATTCTATAACAAAAAATGAGTGCCTACTTTCTGTTATAGAATCCTAACATAAATGGTATATTAATATGCCTAACTTTTAGGTGCTAATATTTCTGCCAGCCATAGAGCTGGTGTAAATGTGTACCTTTAAGTGTGGCATGTACATGTGCTACTTATAGTATTCTGTAAGTTACATGCATAACTGGGACACCTGCCTATTTCCCACCATTCTCCACTCCTTTGACACCCCCTTGCAAATTTGCAATATGTAAGTGAAGTGGGTATTTGCAGAATAGAACCTAAGCTCCAAGCAAGATTTTTTTTTAGATACGTTAGTGATAGGAGGAAGTGCAAAAGTGGCACTGTGAGAATCAAAGGTGAAGGGGAAGGAATTATGTAGAAGCTGATAAAGATAAGTCAGAATTGCTTAACAAATATTTTTGTTCTGTGTTCACAGCTGAAGAGCTGGGAGCAGGACCGCAGAAGACAAACACAAATAGGAATGGCGTGTGGTAGTCCCTGAACAATTTTCAGAGGATTGTGTTTGTAAAGAACTAGTTAAACTAAGGGTGGGGCAAGCGATGGAGCCAGATGACATACATCCAAGTTTACTGAAGGAGCTTAGGAAAGTTCTAAAGGCTCTGCTGGCTGACCTTTTCAATGCTTCTCTAGAGTTGGGGTGGTCCAGAGGGGTGATCCTGGAGGACTAGAGAAGAGCAGATGTGGTCCCTTTTTGCACAAAATCAGAAATACGTAAGAGGTTGGAAGTATGTATGACTTCTTTGGAAAGTAAATTAATGGAAATGCTTTTAAAACCGAGAATAGCAAAGTTTTTATAATCCAGTGGATTTCAGGACCCAAGGCAACATGGTTTCACTAAAGCAGGTCTTGTCAGACAAATCTGATTAATTTCTTTTGACTGGGTGACCAGAGAGATAGTTTGAAGGAGAACACTAGGGGGCCCTCTTACTAAGCCTCGTAGGTGCCTATATGCACATAATGCGTGTCAATTTTGAGGTTACCACCGGCTACCGCGTGGCCCTTGTGGTAATTTCATTTTGATGCATGTCCACTACGTGCGCCAGAGAATAATTAGTATTTTCTGGCGCACAGCAGAAACCGGGTGGTAATCGTCATTCTACGTGCATAGATAATTACCGCACGGTTAATATCTCAACCCAAAATGGACGCATACCAATTTTTATTTTTTCACATGTCCATTTTCTGCAAAAGTTTTTAAAAAGGCCTTTTTTACAGGTGAGCTGAAAAATGATCTGTGCGCACCCAAAACACGTGCCTACACTAGCACAGCCCATTTTTCGGTGCACGTTAGTAAAACAGTTCCTAGATATGGTGTATTTAGATTTTAGCAAAGCATAGATGACCCTATGTATGGGCCCTAAAGTGACTGACTGGGTCATAAACTGGTTGCGTGGAATATGACAGAGGGTAGATTACATAGCATTCACTCTGAGGACAAAGATGTTTCCATTGGTATACCACAAGGATTGGTTTTTGGGCCAGTTCTTTTTAACATTTTTGTAAGTGATATGCTGAAGGGCTGTCTTGTAAGTTTTGCCTCTTTGCAAATGATACCAAGTACATAAGTATTGCCATTCTGGGAAAGACAAAAGGTTCATCAAGCCCAGCAACCTGTTTCCAACAGTGGCCAATCCAGGTCACAAATGCCTGCAAGATCCCAAAAAAGTACAAAAACATTCTATACTGCTAATCCCAGAAATAGTGAATTCTCCCAGTGTCCATTAATAATGGTCTATGGACTTTTTCTTTAGGAAGCTGTCCAAACCTTTTTAAACTCCACTAAGCTAACCGCCTTTACCACATTCTCTGGCAAAAACGTCCAGAGTTAAATTACACGTTGTGTAAAGAAATATTTTCTCCGATTCATTTTAAATTTACTACATTGTAGCTTTATCGCATGACCCCTAGTCCTAGTATTTTTGGAAAGCGTAAACAGATGCTTCACATCTACCCATTCCACTCCACTCATTATTTTATATACCTCTATCATATCTCCACTCAGCCGCCTTTTCTCCAAGCTGAGAGCCCTAGCCACTTTAGCCTTTCCTCATAGGAAAGTCGTTCCATCCCTTTTATAATTTTCGTTGCCCTTCTCTGCACTTTTTCTAATTCCAGTATATCTCTTTGAGATACTGCAACCAGAATTGAACACAATATTTGAGGTGCGGTCCACACCATGCAGGGATACAAAGGCATTATACATCCTACTTTTGTTTTCCATTCCTTTCCTAATATACCTAACGTTCTATTTGCTTTCTTAGCCGCAGCAGCACACTGAGCAGAAGGTTTCAACGTATCATCAACGACGACACCTAGATCCCTTTCTTGGTCCATGACTCCTGACGTGGAACCTTGCATGACGTAGCTATAATTTGGGTTCCTCTTTCCACATGCATCACTTTGCACTTGCTCACATTAACGTCATCTGCCATTTAGACGCCCAGTCTCCCCAGCTCGTAAGGTCCTCTTGTAATTTTTCACAATCCTCCTGCGATTTAAACGACTTTGAATAACTTTGTGTCATCAGCAAATATAATTAACTCACTAGTTACCCCCATCTCTAGGTCATGTATAAATATGTTAAAAAGGCAGCAGTCCTAGCACAGACCCCTGGGGACCCCACTAACTACCCTTCTCCATTGAGAATACTGACCATTTAACCTACTCTCTGTTTTCTATCATTTAACCAGTTTTGAATCTACAATAGAACACTACCTCCTATCCCATGACTCTCTAATTTCCTCTGGAGTCTTTCATGAGGTACTTTGTCAAACGCCTTCTGAAAATCCAGATACACAATATCAACTGGCTCACCTTTATCCACATGTTTGTTAACCCCTTCAAAGAAATTTAGTAGAATGGTGAGGCAAGATTTCCCTTCACCAAACTCATGTTGACCACGTCTCATTAATCCATGCTTTTGAATATACTCTGTAATTTTGTTCTTTATAATAGTCTCTACCATTTTGCCTGGCACCGACGTCAGACTCACCTGTTTATAATTTCCCGGATCTCCTCTGGAAACGTTTTAAAAAATTGGCGTTACATTGGCCACCCTCCAATCTTCCAGTACCACGCTTGATTTTAAGGATAATTACATATTACTAACAATAACTTTGCAAGTTCATTTTTCAGTTCTATCAGTACTCTGGGATGAATACCATCCGGTCCAGGAGATTTGCTACTCTTCAGTTTGTAGAAATGCCCCATTACATCCTCCAGGTTTACAGAAAATGTATTACATTTCTCCAACTTGTCAGCTTCCGCTATGGCTTTGTCTTCCCTGATCGCCCCTTTTACTCCTTGGTCATCTAGCGGTCCAACCGATTCTTTGCCGCTTCCTCCTTTTAATATACCTAAAAAAAAAATTTACTATCCAGCTTATAATTGAAAAAGAAAAACGCCTATATTGCAACCCAAATCGGGAGATAGACGTTTATCTCAGAAAAACGAATAAAGCGGTATAATCGAAAGCCGAATTTGGACGTTTTCAACTGCACTCCGTAGCGGATGCGGACAAAGTTGATGGGGGCGTGTCGAAGTGCGTGGTGAAGGCGGAACTGGGGCGTGGTTATCGGGCAATCAGAGATGGGCGCCTTTCGCCGATAATGGAAGAAAAATATGCGTTTTTAGCGAGAATTTAGGGCACTTTTCCTGGACCCCTGTTTTTTCCACGAATAAGGCCCCAAAAAGTGCCCTAAATGACCAGATGACCACTGGAGGGAATCGGGGATGACCTCCCCTGACTCCCCCAGTGGTCACAAACCACCTCCCACCACAAAATATGCCGTTTCACAACTGTTTATTTTCACCCTCAAATGTCATATCCACCTCCCTGGCAGCAGTATGCAGGTCACTGGAGCAGTTATTAGGGGTACAGTGGACTTCAGGCAGGTGGACCCAGGCCCATCCCCCCCCACCTGTTACACTTGTGCTGGTAAATGGGAGCCCTCCAAACCGCCCCCCAAACCCAGTGTACCCACATGTAGGGGCCCCCTTCACCCTTAGGGCTATAGTAATGGTGTAGACTTGTGGGCGGTGGGTTTTGAGGGGGATTTGGGGGGGCTCAACACCCAAGGGAAGGGTGCTATGCACCTGGGGAGCTCTTTTACCTTTTTTTGTTTTTGTAAAAGTGCCCCCTAGGGTGCCCGGTTGGTGTCCTGGCATGTGAGGGGGACCAGTGCACTACGAATCCTGGCCCCTCCCACGAACAAATGCCTTGGATTATTCGTTTTGAGCTGGGCGCTTCATTTTCCATTATCACTGAAAAACAAAACGGCCAGCTCACAAATTGTCGAATAAAACATGGACGTCTATTTTTTTCGAAAAATACGGTTCGGTCCGCCCCTTCACGACCCGTTCTCGGAGATAAACGCCCATGGAGATAGACGTTTTTGTTCAATTATGCCCCTCCATGTGTTTTTGCCTCCAATGCATCTTTTTTCAAAGTCCCTCTTAGCTTCTTTATCAGCGCTTGCATTTGACTTGACATTCCTTATGCTGTTTCTTATTATTTTCAGTCGGTTCCTTCTTCCATTTTCTGAAGGAGTTTCTTTTAGATCTAATAGCTTCCTTCACCTCACTTTTTAACCATGCCGGCTGTCGTGTGGTCTTCTGTCCTTTTTTAATACAACGAATATATTGGCCTGGGCTTTCAGGGATGGTATTTTTGAACAGCATCCACGCCTGATGTAAATTTTTTGACCTTCGCAGCCGCTCCTCCAAGTTTTTTTTCAACCGTTCTTCTCATTTTATCATATTCTCCTTTTTAAAGTTAAATGCTAATGTATTGGATTTCCTATGTATACTTCAAAGCTATATAAATCCGATCATATTATGATCACTGTTATCAAGCGGCCCCAACACCATTACCTCCCGCACCAGATCATGCGCTCCACTAAGGACTAGGTCTAGAATTTTTCCTTCTCCTCGTCGGCTCCTGTACCTGCTGCTCCAAAGTAGTCCTTGATTTCATCAAGGAATTTTACCTCCCTAGCGTGTCCCAATGTTACATTTACCCAGTCAATATTGGGGTAATTGAAATCACCCATTATTATTGTGTTGCCCAGGTTGTTTGCATCCCTAATTTCCTTTAACATTTCTGTATCCGTCTGTTCATCCTGACCAGGCGGACAGTAGTACACTCCTATCACTATCTTTTCCCCATTTACACATGGAATTTGTAATGTGTTTTGTTTCCTGCAGAATTTCAAATCTATTTGATTCAAGCTACTCGTTAATATACAATGCTACCCCTCCACCAATTCGATCCACCCTGTCACTACGATATAATTTGTACCCCAGTATGACAGTATCCCACTGGTTATCTCCTTCCACCAGGTCTCAGCGATTCTATTATATCTAATTTTCATTTAGTGCAAGATATTCTAACTCCCCATCTTATTTCTTAGGCTCCTGGCATTCGCATATAGACATTTCAAACTATGTTTGTTGTTCCTATTTACATCATGCTCAGTACTTGATAGTATTATTTGCAATCTTTTGTCTGATTTTTATTTTATTTAAGGACACCTGGAGGGGCATAATCGAACGAAAAACGCCTATCTCCAGGGGCTTTATCTCCGAGAACGGGTCCGTGAAGGGGCGGAGCCAACCGTATTTTCGAAAAAATAGACGCCCATAATTGTTATTCGCTACTTTGTGAGCTGGGCGGTTTTGTTATTCAGTGATAATGGAAAATGAAAGCGCCCAGCTCAAAAACGAATACATCCAAGGCATTTGTTCGTGGGAGGGGCCATGATTCGTAGTGCACTAGTCCCCCCTCACATGCCAGAACACCAACCGGGCACCCTAGGGGGCACTTTACAAAACAAAAAAAAAAAAAGGTAAAAGAGCTCCCAGGTGCATAGCACCCTTCCCTTGTGTGTTGAGCCTCCCAAATCCCCCTCAAAACCCACTGCCCACAAGTCTACACCATTACTATAGCCCTAGGGGTGAAGGGGGGGGCACCTACATTTGGGGTACAGTGGGTTTGGGGGGGTTGGAAGACTACGCATTAAGCAGCACAATTGTAACAGGTAGGGGGGGATGGGCCTGTGTCCACCTGCCTGAAGTCCACTGCACACCCCTAATAAGTGCTCCAGTAACCTGCATACTGCTGCCAGGGAGGGTGGTATAGACATTTGAGGGTGAAAATAAAAAGTTGTGTGAAACTTTCATATTTTGGTGCTGGGAGGGTGTTTGTGACCACTGGGGAAGTCAGGGGAGGTCATCCCCGTTCCCTCCAGTGGTCATCTGGTCATTTAGGCACTTTTTGGGGCCTTATTCGTGGAAATACACGGGTCCAGGAAAAGTGCCCTAAATTCTCCGCTAAATCGCATATTTTTCTTCCATTATCGGCGAAAGGGCGACCCATCTCTGTTCGCCCGATAACCACGCCCCAGTTCCGCCTTCGACACGCCTTCGACACGCCCCCGTCAACTTTGTCCGCATCCGCGACGGAGTGCAGTTTGAAAGCGTCCCAAATTCGGCTTTTGATTATACCGCGTTATTCGTTTTTGTGAGATAAACGCCCATCTCCCGATTTAGGGTCGGAACTTGGGCGTTTTCTCGTTCGATTATAAGCTGGCTGATCTACTATGGTCTCTTTTGCAACCTCACTATCAGGATACCCTATCTTTCATGTTTTAGTGATATCTTTGAAGATACCTTATCCCGAACCATGTGCTTTTGAGCAATCTGTCGGCCTTCCCCCTGTTTCCTAGTTTAAAAGCTGCTCTATCTCCTTTTCAAATGCCGATGCCAGCAGCCTGGTCCCCGCCCTGGTTAAGGTTGAGCCCAGCCTTTTGGAATAGGCTCCCCCTTCCCCAGAATGTTGCCCAGTCCCTAACAAATCTAAAACCTTCCTCCCTGCACCATCGTCTGATCCACGCATTGAGACTCCGGAGTTTCTGCCTGTCTCTTGGGCCCTGCGCGTGGAATGGGTAGCATTCAGAAAATGCTACCCTACAGATTCTGAATTTGAGCTTTCTACCTAAGAGTCTAAATTTGGCTTCCAGAACCTCTCTCCCATATTTTGCTCTGTCATTGGTACTCACATATACCAAGACAGCCGACTCCTCCCCAGAACTATCTAAAATCCTATCTAGGTGATGCGAGAGGTCCGCCACCTTCACACCAGGCAGGCAAGCCACCAGGCAATCCTCACGTCCACCAGCCACCTAGCTATCTATATGCCTAATGATCGAATCACCAACTTTAACAGCTGTCCTAATGTTCCCCTCCCGGGCAGCACTTGGAGACATATTATTTTATTTTATTGTTGCATTTGTATCCCACATTTTCCCACTTTTTGCAGGCTCATGTCCTCAGTGCGAGAGTATAGTACATCCCCTGGTGGGCAGGTCCTGGCTACTGGAGTACTTCCTACATCACCAGTGTGATGCTCTCCTTCTAGAGACCTCCCTCCTCCAAGGTAGCACAGGGGCTACCAGACTGGAGGTGGAACTTCTCTACAGCATCCCTGTAGGTCTCCTCTATGTACCTCTCTGTCTCCCTCAGCTCCACCAAGTCTGCTACTCTAGCCTCAAGAGAACGGACACATTCCCTGAGAGCTAGGAGCTCTTTGCATCAGGCACACACATATGACATGTCACCAACTGGGAGATAATCATACATGTGACATTCAATGCAAAAGACTGGATAGCACCCCCTTCACTGCTGGACTGCTGACTCCATCTTAATGTTTTTGAGTTTTTCAATAATTTAAAACTTGCTACAGTATTAAGTATATTAGCCTAATATAAAAATGTCTTTTAGTTTATATAGAGGGGCATAATCGAAACAAAATGTCTATCTCCATGGGCGTTTATCTCCAAGAACGGGTCCGTGAAGGGGCGGACCGAACCGTATTTTTGAAAAAAATAGACGTCCATGTTTTATTCGACAATTTGTGAGCTGGGCGTTTTTGCTTTTCAGCGATAATGGAAAATGAAAGCGCCTGGCTCAAAAACGAATAAATCCAAGGCATTTGTTCGTGGGAGGGGCCAGGATTCATAGTGCACTGGTCCCCCTCACATGCCAGGACACCAACCGGGCACCCTAGGGTGCACTTTTACAAAAACAAAAAAAAAAGGTAAAAGAACTCCCAGGTGCATAGCACCCTTCCCTTGTGTGTTGAGCCCCCCAAATCCCCATCAAAACCCACTGCCCACAAATCTACAACCATTACTATAGCCCTAAGGGGTGAAGGGGGGCACCTACATGTGGGTACAATGGGTTTGGGGGGGTTGGACGACTAGCATTAAGCAGCACAATTGTAACAGGTGGGGGGAGGGGCCTGGGTCCACCTGCCTGAAGTCCACTGCACCCCCTAAGACTGCTCCAGGGACCTGCATACTGCTGCCAGGGAGGTGGGTATGACATTTGAGGGTGAAAATAAAAAGTTGTGAAACATCATTTTTGTGTTGGGGGGGGGTTAGTGACCACTGGGGGAGTCAGGGGAGGTCAGCCCCGATTCCCTCTGGTGGTAATCTGGTCATTTAGGGCACTTTTTGGGGGCCTTATTCGTGAAAAAACAGGGTCCAGGAAAAGTGCCCTAAATTCTAGCTACAAACGCATACTTTTTTTCCATTATCCGCGAAAGGCGCCCATCTCTGTTCGGGTGATAACCATGCCCCAGTCCCGCCTTCACACACGCCTCCGACAGCCCCCCGTCAACTTTGTACGCTTCCGCGATGGAGTGTAGTTGAAAACGTCCAAGTTCGGCTTTCGATTATACCGTGTTATCATTTTTGTGAGATAAACGTCCTCTCCCGATTTAGGTCGAACTTGTGGTTTTTCTCGTTCGATTATAAGCAGGATAGTATATTGTATAATTTATTTAGTGCTTCCTTCTTAGATGTTAATGAAATGTATTTAAAACTCTGTAAGAGCACTCCTTGCTTGTTACCCTAATTACAATAACTGACTATAAAATAAAGAGTTGTCCTGGGGTGGGCGGGTGTTGGGGAGGATGGGGTGGGAAGGCTATCTAGATTCTGCAGTGTCTGCTAGAGTCTATCTGTTAATGCTGTGGTACAAAGTTTTTAAATCTAAGGGGAAAAGACTATGGAGATTAGTTGATAAAATCTGCTTTTTATATTTTATTTGCCTCTCACTAACCTACAATTCCTCCTTTAAACCCCAAACTTTAAGTTCCCAAAACACAAAGCAAAATAGGGTTCACTTACCAGAGAAAAGGTCCTCTTCATCTCAGAACGTCTCTGCAATAGAGTAGACATCCCTGTGTGTGGATACATGAGGAAGTGAAGCTTGAAGAATGTTCTAAGAATTTGACAGCTAAGATTCAATACAAAAAAATACAGGGTCATACATTTGCACACAAAAAAAGAGAGTGACTTTGGTGTGATCAGATGTGGCGATCTTAAGGTGGCCAAACAGATAGAAAAGTCAACAGTGAAACCTCTGTATAGAACTCTGGTGAGACCTGTTTAGAATATCGTGTACAATTCTGGAGACCACCATCTTTAAAAAGATATAAACAGAATGGAGTCGGTCAGAGGGTGGCTACTAAAATGTCAGTCAGTCAGAGGGTGGCTACTAAATTGGTCAGTGGACTTCATCATAAAGTGTATGGGACAGACTTAAAGATCTCAATATGTATACTTTAAAATAAAGAGCAATATAATAGAGAAATTAACTACCTCTGTGGTATAAATGCACAGGAGATGAATTGCTTTCACTTGAAAGGATACTTTTGAACGAGGGGGTCATAGGATGTAGGTGAAAGAGATCAGACTCGGGAGTAAACCGAGGAAATACGTCTTCATAGAAAGGATGGAGAATTCATGGAATGGTGGAGAAGAAAACAGCATCTGAATTCAAGAGAGTTTGGGACAAATACATGGGATCTCTAAGGGAGTGAAAGGGATAGTAGATGGCATGGATGGGCAGACTGGAGAGGCCATATGGTCTTTGCCTTCATTTTTTATGTTTCTGTGCTTCTGTTTACTCATATAGGTAGATATGTAAATGCTAGTTCTAAAACCTTTGCATGTACAACTTGCACATAAATGTGAATGCTAAGGTATAGAATTGCCCTGATAGTACTATTTAATATATGAATAATTTGAAGCATCAATATTAGTCATTTCTAATTATTCGCAAGATATTTCACTGGAAACTGATCTTGATCAAATTTGACTTAATACTTGGAGGGAGGATGGACACTAAGGATATCTTCTGTGCTAGCATTTAACCTTCAAAAGTGAGTATAAAATGGGGAAAATAGTAAAACGAAGGCTAAAAGGAACAGCTGCAAAGGTTAAGAGTTTACATAACACATAGGCCTACAGGCATACTTAACAGCTTCAATAGATCCACAGAAGCAAAAAGTAATCTCTATATATAAAAGGCACCACCAACGTTCTAAATGAAGCCTCCAGCCGGAAGTGTGAAGGGGGAGAGATATCTGGTTTCCCCATGAGTGTCTGCCCCGCCCTCGCTCTCCTCTGTAACACAAACAGTGAAGGGAAAACACAGCAAAGCACTGAAATCAAATCGCTCTCTCTGTAACAGTGAAGGACTCAGAGGGGGGAGGGGAGAAAGGGCAGAAGCCCTCACTATCTCTGTAAACACAAACACAGCAGGAAACTTAACACTGAAGGACTTGACTCCGAGGGGAGAGGGGACAGAGAGCAGAGGGGGACAGACAGCACACTCCCACATGCACACAGAAGAAAACCTTGCTAGCCCCCGTTTCATTTGCATTAGAAACGGGGCTTTTTTACTAGTGAAATATAAAAGTTAACAAACCGGCATCTGTCTCTATCAATAAGCTTGTGCGAATATTTCAACAAGTAGAAGGAATGAGTAACAATTCAACAGTACTTGCAGGGGAAGGAACAACTGAATTTGCAAAAGAGAAAAGAAAAACCTCTCTAAAAAAATTTTAGATCAGTCAAACAAGGAAAAACAAGTGGCAACTGCACAAATTCAGTGGGTCAAAGTATTGCTCCATGAACCACATGTCAATGAAAACTGTATACATGCGTGGTTACAGACCAGCTTATAATCGAAAGAGAAAAACGCCTATATTTCGACCCAAATCGGGAGATGGGCGTTTTTCGCGCAAAGGTGCCCAAATTGGTATAGTCGAAAGCCGATTTTGGGCGTTTCCAACTGCACTCCGTCGCGGAAACGAATAAAGTTGACGGGGGCGTGTCGGAGGCGGGACTGGGAGGTAGTTATCAGCCGAGGAGAGATGGGCAGATAATTGAAAAAAAAAGGTATTTTTACCGTGATTTTGGGTGCACTTTTTTGGACCCTTTTTTTTTCACGAACAGTCCCAAAAAAAGTGCCCCAACTGCCCAGATGACCACTGGAGGGAATCGGGGATGACCTCCCCGGACTCCCCAGGTGGTCACTAACCCCTTCCCACCAAAAAAACCCCCCACTTTAAAAAACTTTTTTTCCAACCTGTATGCCAGCCTCAAATGCCATACCCACCTCCATGACAGCAGAATGTGGTTGATCCTCTCACAACCTTTCCCTGGGTCAGATGTGGCTCTCGGATGCACTATAGGTCATATCAGCATTGCATTGTGGTGGGTGTAGGTATTGGGCTCCGTGATTTCATTAGTTTGTGTTACAGTCTCACAATGTGGTAGTTGGTAGGCTCTTCTCCCATGGTGCTTTTCCCCCTGACTACTGGGTCAGAGTGTGCCCTGTTGTGTTCCTGTTGTAGTCCATGCTGGTAGTGGCCATTTTGTAAGCCAGTTTTAGTTCCCTTTCCTGTGTTAGCCACGTTAGACAACTTAGTTCTTACCTTGAATGTGGCTGAAAGAGGGCATTGTACAGCATTCTGCCAGCTCTGACCTACTGCTAATCTCAGTACCAGGGAGACTCATTGCCAGTGGGGCACAACCTCTGCAGTTAACTGTCAGTAAATGTGCTTATTCCAATAAAGGACATTTTCAGAGAGATTAGTCTTCAGGTGTCAACTGGTGTGCCAATGTTATACAGCAGCAACAAGTCCTAGAGGCCTGCGTGTATGCAGGTCCCTGGAACACTTTTAGTGGGTACCGCAGTGCACTTCAGGCAGGTGGACCCAGGCCCATCCCCCCCCCCCACCTGCAACACTTGTGCTGGTAAATGGGAGGCCTCCAAAACCCACTGTACCCACCAGGGGCGTATCTGGACTCTGGCAGTAGGGGGGGCCAGAGGGAGGGGGCACATTTAGCCCCTCCCCCCGGCACCACCGACCCCCCCGCCATTGCCAGAGCCCCCTGCCACCAACGACTCCCCCCCGCCATTGCCAGAGCCCCCCTGCCACCAACGACTCTCTCCACCTCCTCTCCCGCCGCCAACCCTCCCCCGCTGACGTTGTTTACCTTTGCTGGCGTGGACCCCAACCCCCGCCAGCCAAGGTCTGCTGCCACCTGCTTTTAAAAATAATTCTTCAGCTGGCGGGGGACCCCAACCCCCGCTAGCCGCCGAGGTCTTCAAAGTTCTTGTTCGTCGTCCTCCTCCGTGGCCATGCTGTACGCTGCTGATTCGGAGTCTGTCTGACATCCCACCACGTTGTACGCGCGTACAACGTGGTGCGACGTCAGACAGACTCCGAATCAACAGGGTACAGCATGGCCACGGAGGACGACGAACAAGAACTTTGAAGACCTCGGCGGCTGGCGGGGGTTGGGGTCCCCCGCCAGCTGAAGAATTATTTTTAAAGCAGGCGGAAGCAGACCTCGGCTGGCGGGGGTTGGGTCCCCCGCCAGCAAAGGTAAACAACATTAGCGGGGGAGGGTTGGCGGCGGGAGGGGGGCCAAGGCGAAAGCTGCGGGGGCCCAGGCCCCTGTGGCCCCACGCAGATATGCCCCTGGTAACCACATGTAGGTGCCCCCTTCACCCCTAAGAGCTATGGTAGTGTTGTACATTTGTGGGTAGTGAGTTTTGGGGGAGGGAGGTTGGGAGCTCAGCACCTGTGGTAAGGGAGCTATGCATGTGGGAGCTTTTTCTGGTCCACCGCACTGACCTAGGGTGCCCAGTTGGTGTCCTGGCATATCAGGGGGGCCAGTGTACTACCAATCCTGGCCCCTCCCACGACCAAATGGCTCGGATTAGGACGTTTTTGAGCTGGGCGTTTTTAGTTTCCATTATCGCTAAAAAAACCAAACGCCCAGCTCAAAAACGTCCATTTTTTTCGAAAATACGGTTCGGTCCGCCCCTTCACGGACCCGTTCTCAGAGATAAACGCCCATGGAGATAAGCGTTCGCGTTCGATTATGCCCCTCAGAGTCTCTCTAACAGAGAGGTGAATTGAAACCAAATGAAGAAAGATTGATAGTTGTGGCCCAGGAAAGTGGATTAAGGATTAGATGGCTAACAACATGCATATAAAAAAAAAACAGATTCTGCATGAAGGAACTGGAAAGTTACTCATTGCTTATCTGGCTGCACAAGTTTGATGGCAGAGAATTTCTATACAGGCAGATACATCTCATCCATTAGAAGCTTTATACGCATTACAACATTGTTGTACTAGAAAAAAAACCCCCATTCTGATCATTACCCTGAGAATTTTAGAAAATGAAAGGGTTTCAAACACCTGAGACATTCCTATTCCAACCGATAAAAATCTTGATGCAAGAAAATCAGATATTGTAGTAAAGGAGAAAAACACCATGTATACCCTGGAGGAAAGGAGAAACGGATGATATGATACAGACGTTCAAATATTTGAAAGGTATTAATCCGCAAACAACCCTTTTCCAGAGACAGGAAGGTGGTAGAACTAGAGGACATGAAATGAGGTTGAAGGGGGGCAGACTCAAGGAAAATGTCAGGAAGTATTTTTTCACGGAGATAGTGGTGGATACTTGGAATGCCATCCCACAGGAGGTGGTGGAGATAAATACGGTAACGAAATTCAAACATGCGTGGGATAAACATAAAGGAATCCTGTTCAGAAGGAATGAATCCTCAGAAGCTTAGCAGAGATTGGGTGGCAGCACCTGTGGTTGGGAGGCAGGGCTAGTGCTGGGCAGACTTCTACGGTCTGTGCCCTGAAAATGGCAGATACAATTAAGGTCAGGTATACATATTAGCAAATATGAGTTTATATTGTTGGGCAGATTGGATGGACCGTACAGGTCTTTCTCTGTCGTCATCTACTATGTTACCAGGTTCAGCATTGATTATAGAGGTGTCAGTTCTAAGTGATTATTCTATGAAATTGGGTGAAGATGGAAATGAACCCCAAATACCTAGAAATGTAGTCAGAAAAAAATGTGACAGAAAAATGGTACATAGTACCAATTGTATCATGAGCTTGAATAAAAATAATAATTAAATAAACAAAAACAAGGTGGCATGAAGCAAATACTTTGGCAAGTATTAATAAATTTGAGAGATTGAATTCATAGTATACCATGGCTGTGGAGTGTGGTTCGATACTGTCATGGTAAACATAGTAAATAAAGTAAATGACAGCAGATAAAGACCTGTTGGTCCATCCAGTCTGCCCAACAAGATAAACTCTATGTACTAATCTAACTCATTTGGAGATGTAACCTTTAAGGTCTCAGTTATATTTTTCAAAATGCATATTTCCACCATTAACATCACCCTCAACCCATCTGTTAGTTTGGACAATATTTGTGCTGCAACCTATTCCTTAGACTTTTTATATCTGTGTCTGTAGGTTGAGACTTATAGCTTCCAGGTTAATTGAGCTGCAGCAGACTTTCCATCCACGTGTATTGATTTGTTATTTCTCTCAGATAAAAATGTGGCTATCTCCATTTCTCATTTCTTCCGCTCTTATTTTCTCATTAAGAAATGCTTCCTTGGGGCAATGTTATCAATAAACACAATTTCAAAACAAAATAACTCAGCAATGTGGATTATTATAACATCAGCAATCTACTGGATACGTTAAACTAACTTAACATGACTTCTTCTTTTGAAATACGTTTCCCATTTTCACTTAATTCGACAACATTATATAAGACAAAGGCTGAGAATTCTATTATATAGAGTAATGAGTTCTGAGGGACATGATGCTTAGATTAAATAAAAAGGAGAAAAAAAACTTCCTGTTATGCCACCTCTGATATCACTGAATGTTTACATTACTGACTTGCTAAACATGCCTGAAAACCATTATTTTGTTTTTTCATCATTTTGTGAGCTAGAAAATATTAAGGTTAACACATTATTAGGGCTAGATAGTGGGGTTGCATTAGATATTAAGGGGCCCTTTTCAGAAGCGTAACCAGGTTGAATGCATGGGGGGAGCAGAGAGTGGACTGCTACCAGCGCCAGCACGTGTTTTAAATGCGACAGATTGTGTAAAAAATAGGCGCCGGTGCCGACAGAAATCGGGGGAGCAGGTGCTCCCCTGGTGCCCCCCTTAGCTATGCCTCTGACCCTTTTACAAATCAGCAGTAAGCCCGATGGAGGCTTACCACTCACTAAAAAGGAAGTATCACCAGGCTACCATGGCAGCCTGGTGGTAGTTCCCAGCCCCAGCATGCTGTCATATCTGGTGCTATGGGGACAAACTTCGGTTTAGCGCACCACTGATAAGTGCAAGATTCGCTTATATGCATGGTTCAAGACTGCTCCTCTGCAGGAAAGACTCTGCATAAGCGCGCGCATGGAATATGGAAGCCGATTGGCGTGTGACAACCAACGAGATTTCAAATTTACTGCCTCTTTAACTGCCAAAGGCAGAATAAGCGAAAGATTGTTGTTAGAGCGTGTTCAGTCCTTTGACAGCCTTGCCTTAGTTATAGTAGGTTCCTGAAATGTGTTTAATGTGTTACTGCAGATCTGTCTGTAAGTTAGAGGAGCAATGCATTATGTGTAATATAGTTCACAGCTAGTGCAGACACACTTGTCTGTTTGTTTAAAAACTGTTATCATTGATGTAATGTTGCCTGAACCTCTTCTCCTTCTCAGCCTAGCTTGACTGCCTTGCTACCTGATGGCTCTGTCTCATTGGTCTTTATGTTCTTGTTCTTTGGGCTTGGGAGCCCCCCTGCTTTTCCCCTTGTTCTAGCTTTGAAACTTTCGCCATCTTGTTTTCTGTCAATACTTGGCCTGATAAACTCCCTGAAGAGAACTTGTTTTTTTTACCTTGTAAAATATATCTTGTCAATAAGATATAGCACATTCTAGGCATCCATTTCTGAGCTGTCTCTGCCTTTTCATTTGTTTTCCACCTAAGCAGTAGAATTGTTTTTCCTCAGACTTCAACCTTCAAGCATTGTTCAGCACAGAATAACGAAGTCCCTGTGCTATGAAGCACCCCTTCTGACTGTGAGTACATTTATATGTTTATGCAATAAAGAAAATATCAGAAAAAGAAAGAGGCTTCAGGGTGTGCTGGTGTGCCAAGGTTTATGCTTCAGGTTATTAAGATTTTGTTAGTTTCAAGTCTTAAGAGAACTGAATAGAGCGTACACCGGGGTCATCATCGTCGCAGCGGAACTGTAAGACTTTAACACTGGCTGAACAAATAGAAGTTCTTAAAAAAATTAGAAAACAAACAAAGTCAAGCATCTATTGCTAAACAATATGGTGTCAATCCCAGTCAAATTTCACATGTCTTGAAGCAGAAAGACCAGCTTCTGGAAGGCTGGCAAAACAATACAAATCTACAATGAAAACGGGCGGGAAAAGCTGAGGAGGTAGAAGATGCTCTTCTTCAGTGGTTTTCTCGAGTCAGGAGCAGACAGTTTCCTGTCAGTGGTCCACTGCTTATGGCTAGCTAACCAGCTAGCTGAAAGTCTTGGACTAACTGAATTCAAAGCCACTGTTGGATGGTTGGAAAGATGGAAGGAGAGGAACAGCATAAAATTCAAGAAACATCATGGTGAGAAACAAGACGCTGATGACTTTGGTGCTGAAAATTGGGTTGTTTCAGTTCTTCCTACCATCTTGAACGAGTTTGCACCTCGTGACATTTTCAATGCTGACGAAAATAGTCTCTACTGTTGAGCGATTCATAATTGGAACACTTGCATTCAAACAAGCCGAAACTACAGAAGTAAAACGTGGAAGGACCGACTGACAATCCTCCTTTGTTACAATATGGAAGGGAGTGAGAAGTTGGAACCACTCGTCATTGGAAAGAGCAAACAGCCCCATTGCTTCAAGAAAGTTAAGTGACTTCCTGTGTCATACGAGTCTAATGCAAATTCATGGATGATTGGGGAAATTTGGAAGCAGTGGCTAAAGAAGTTAGACACTAGAATGCGGGCACAAAAGCGTCAGATTTTGTTGCTTTGTGATAATTGTGCTGCACACAGGGATGATGTCAGGCTGTCTAACGTCAAGGTGGTCTTCCTGCCACCAAACACTACCTCTCTGATCCAACCAATGGATCAGGGCATAATAGACAATTTCAAACAACATTATCGGGCTCTTGTGCTATGTCGTCTGATGAGCATTATGGATGACCAGACTGGCAAGGATAAACGTGCTGCTGAATTGGCTCGTAATCTATCACTGTTGGATTCCCTACATATGCAGAAAGAAGCCTGGAATCATGTTACACAGGCAACCATTGTGAACTGCTACAAGCGAGCATGCTTTGTTAAGGACGTGGAGAGGGACGAAACAGATGCAGCTGTTGCAAACGTGTTAGATGAAGAGGTTATTGACATCCCAGCCGGTGTTACTGAAGAGGAGTTCCATCGCTATGTAGCTGTTGATTATGATCTACAAACAGCTGAAGACAGCACTGATGTCAAGATATGCGCCTACATGCAGGCAACAACAGCTGATGATGGAACAGATGACGAAATGAGCAGCGAGGCACATGCTGATGAAATTCAACTACCTCCTGTCACTTTTGCAAGAGCGCTGGAGAGTCTCAACACCATGCAAGCCTATCTGGAGGCCCCTGGATGTCAGTGCTATGACAGGTTTTACCATCTGGCAGATGTAGTCTGTGGAACTCACAGACCCAAGATTGTAGAGAGGACTATAACTGATTACTTCAAGTAAGCCTGTCAGTTAATGGAGACTGTATGCTGTATATATAATAATAAACAGTACTGTACATATGTTTATCAGATGTCAAGCTTCTTTGGGTCACAACGGTTAAGTGCACTGTAGGATGAAAATAAGTAATTAGGCAATAATTATTCCCTGATAATACTTATTACAAGGTTCCTCACTCAGCCTAGGGGAAATATTATACAGGAACCTTGTTGCTGGCACCCTGCCAGTGTTTTGTTCCCCACCAAAGAACCAAAGCCACGTCACAGATGATGATTATTATTATTTATTACAGGTAGAAAAATAGACACTCTGCAATAGCTTATATGCAATATAATATCTCTTACTGATAAGCACACTAACAAAATATATTGTCTAACTACACTCTGATTATCCTGAGACTACGTACAGTAATGATTAGAACAGTACAAATGATATCCTAATAATCCTTATGAAAACTTATCACATCTTATGCAAAATACACATTAGCAGCTGTCCCTGACCAAGAGCTGACATAAACCAGTCGTACTTAGATAAAACCACTGCCTAACCCCAGACTAGGAAATATATCACTGTGATCTTACCATGCTGTTCTGATGACAGCTTCAGATAAGACCAGAGCAGAATCTTCCTAGACGCTATCTCAGCTGTCTGTGTCTTATGTAGTGCAGGTCTTTCTCAGGAAACAAGCAGGTTCCCATCTCTCCGTTGGTTATCAGAGCCAAAATCTCTGCCACAGGTATTTGCACCAGTTATGCAGGTCACAAGGTTGGTATCATACAGTCTCTAGCTCACCCCGAGCCTTGCTGGATTTCTCAGGTCCTTCACAGGTACTCCTCCTCCGAGGGTCTCTGACTAACCTTTCTCAATCTCCCCGCGTTCTTACAGACCTCTCTGTCGGGTGATAGCCTGGACCAATTAGTCTCTCGTACAGTCCAGTGCATGGGCAAGAAGAGTTCTTTGTTTTGTGACCTTGGAGATAGTAACTTCTGGTGCCATGAGTATGACTCCCTTCCCAGCGTCTCAGAGATAGAAGGGGGATGGTTGGAACACAGAATGTCCTTGGCTTCAGCAAGCCTGTCAGTGATTTTCCACAAGCTGAAGCTGGATCTTGCTGACACAGAGATGTGCAGGTCAGAGGGTTGCAGCAGCCATCTTATTGTACCAAGATGTCATAGGCTTGTATAGGTCAAGACCAGCTCAGGCTAGATCACAGGGAAATACCCCTAGAGCACGCTCTGGCTAACTGTATTTCTTTGTTCCCAGACCATTGCACTTAAGCGGATTGCACTATATATGTATAAGATTTGTTTATATATAATATTTTTGAACATAATATTTCATGATATTTACGGCACTGTGATCTACATAAAGAATACAATATATTATTATATTCTTATATGGCAACTATTAATATGTCTATAATTTTATATATTATTTTACGGCAGCCGTTTGCTGGTTTGGTTTCACTATGATCCCTTTGGGTTGATAATTGGTCTTCATTCACTCTATGTTTTAATTTTCAATTTCTAAATATATATTTTATAATTTTCATTTTTAATAATTATTTTGTTTGAAATTGTGTGCATTTTTTTTATTGTGATTTTTATTGCTTATATATTTTATTATTATAATCTGTCCATATGGTTGATGTTTACTATACTATTTTATAGATGTGGATTTTTTGAAATATATGTGTAGTGTGTATTTATGATTATATTTCTGTTTTTATATTTTTGTGTTTTTATGTCAGACCCCTGAGGCAGGCATTAGTACACCAAAACACGGCCTGTGTCGGGTCATTTTCACATTAAAGGACGACATTTATCTCTATCCTGAAGGCCCAGTGTTGCTTCTTTTGTTTCTCTTCTATATTTGGTGCTACAAATTTTTTTTATTTTTGTAGCACTGGTGTGTATCCTGCAGTAATTGGGCAGTGCCATATGTTGCCCGGTTACCGCCGGGTTAGCATGGGAGCCCTCCGCCACCTCAATGGGTGGCGGTAAGGGTTCCCCCCCCCCCCCCCAAAAAAAAAATGGCCACACAGAAAATGCTTCACTGGCCATTTCCTGAAGAAAAGAAAGACCTACCTTTTACCTACTGTGGTAAAAGGGGCCCTTGGCACATGCCGATGCCAGAGCAGGCCCCCCTTTTGCCTCAGCTTGGTAAAAGGGCCCCTAAGGGAACTTGCTGACATCTGAAATGAAAGCAATGTCTGAATAGTTTGTTATAATTTGAAAAGATTCAATGCTATAAATATTTGAAATATTTAAATAAAAATGTTTACAACTGAGTGGAGTTGAGGAGTATCCTAGCAGTTAAGAGTACTGGGCTGACAAACAGGGAAGCCTTAAATAAATCTGCTGCTCCTCCTTGTGATCTTGGTTAAGTCACTTAACCCTCTATTGCCTTCAGGTGTAAATTTACCCCCCCCCCCCCCCCCCCCCATTTACAAAGGCATGCTAGCAGCTGCCTGCTCGACCCACTGCCCTCTAGCTGGCTTTGGCTATCTTCTCATAGACTTATCTCTCTGACAACTCATATGATCTGCCAAAGTTTTTCTACTGGATTTGTACCCTTGTCCTGGAAGAAGAAAATTGTCAGGCCTATTCTCAGGAAGCATTCTTCTGACTTTTCCCTTCCAGAAAATTATAGCCCAGTGTTAATCCTAAGCTTTGTTTCAAAACTCACTGAAAGAAATTGTATTCAATCAACTCATTTCACATACTGACCATCTTTCTGTATTTCATACACACCAATCTGGCTTTTGATCTTATCACAGTGCCAAAACTACATTACAACTTTTTTGAGGGATCTCCATATATCTCTTGATGCTGGTGTTGTCATCCTGGTAGTCTTACTCGACCTGTCAGCTGCACTTGATTTGGTGGATCACTTGATAGTCCACCTTGATGCCATTGTCTTTGTGAACACTGTTCTTAAATAGTTCTCTCCTATTTGAGTGATTGCTCTTTCTTTATCACTGCCCTCACTATTACATCATGGTTCTCCTAAAAGAATGAATAAGACATTCCATAAGAGCCTTCATCACAATGAACCCTTTTAGTAAAAAACAAAAACAAAAAAAAGCAACCCTCATTTAACTTTCATTATTCTTTCCTGTAAATGGTAATGGTAAAGATGCTTGTAATCTGCAAACTCCCATCAACAGGCTCAAAGTGGATAACACAAAATACAGATTATAAATGAAAAATAATAAAAGAATAAAAACAGAAGCTAAAACATAGATAACAAAGGAAAATTTAAAAAAATGTCTTCAGTTGTTTCTGAAATAATATAAAGAAGAAATTGTTCTTAACCCAAAAGAACACCATGCTGATACTACCTGATATGGAAATGAAGGTGATAGATACTTCTTATATTTAACTTTAACAAAAGGTGAAAATAGACCAAACAAGATTCTACAGCTCATGATAAATAAGGACATAGTGGAAAAGAAAATAAAGAATATAAATATTCTGGATAAGTACCTCTAAATATTTCATAAACCCAACATAATAATATGAAAAAATATATATATTCTTTAATGGGCAACCAATGGAGTTCCATCAAAGCAGGTGTAGCATGGTCAGATTTTTTTTCTCAAAATCATCTTAGCTGCAGTTTTTTTCATTACCTGTAATCTGACAATCAGGTTTGCCATAAGAAAAAAATATAGCCTATTACAATAATCCAATTTAAAAATGACCTTCACCTGGACCAAAATTAAAAAATGCTTTTCCGCAAAAACTGCATGGATTCTTCTAAGACAATGTAGCTTTAAAAAAGTAATTGTAATAACTGCATCAACATATGGCTTCAAAGATAAAGATGTGTATAAAATGACTCTAAGAATCTTAGAAGTAGTTTCAACTTTTAAAGTAAGCCCATCAGGAAAGATAATTCTGTGAGGATGTTGTGGCCTACCTGGTCTAGCCAAAGTAGCTAAGCTGTGGTAAAAGGGGGCCTGCACTAGTGTCAACATTTGTTTTTGACGTGCGCTAAGGCCACCTTTTAGTGCAGTGGGTAAAAGGCTGTCTTTGTTCACAAAAAGAAATGGCTATGCAGTAAGTGAACCATTTTCTGCACAGCCATTTCGGGGGGCTCACTTACCGCCACCCATTGAGGTGGTGGAAAGGGCTCCCGTGCTAACCTGGTGGTAACCAATTACTGCCTGGTAAGCACCAGTGCTAGAAAAATAGAACATTTTTTCGATATCACCGGAAATGGTGCATGCTGAGGGCGGGAACTATCACCAGACTCCTGCAGTAGCCTGGTGACAATTCCAGATTGGCGCACAACAAGCCTGTTGCCGTGTGCCAACCCTTTAGTAAAAGGGCCCCTTAGTCTTATCTTTGTTCGGTTTAAATCCGTGTGCTGAGCTTAACATTTTAAATTTTATAATGCAAGATGTTATCAACGGTAAAGATAAATGTAATATCCAGGATCGGTATTAATAAAAACACATCATCAGCATATGAAAAAAAAATCAACACCAATCGATAAAAAATTGTAACAGAAAGTGTCATATATACATTAAATAGCACTAGCTACCTGTGGCACTTCACACAGTAGAGTCCAGCTCTCTGAAATATTATCAGGCATTTTCACTCTGTAGAATGATATGGCCCAACTCCAAATTGCAGGGAATGTAAGCACTCAAATTTCACTAAAAAACCGACAACGGTTCTGCAACATAGCCATCTGCTAGCTTAGCCACCTGTGGAATACTGGCTTCAGCTGAATAACTCACTGGAAGCCCTCTATCTAGTGAGGCATGTTTAAGAATGAGGTTAGAATTATTCCTCCTAACATAGAAAATGCCCCTCCTGAAAAAAACTCCCCAAAACTATTTTCGATCATCATTAGCCAATTTAAGATTTGAGGTGGAGGATCTGCAATTAAATATGTAGAACAACTATCCAATAAGCAAGATTTCGACAATATTTTCATTAATGACCTGATCTTACAAAAAGTGATAGATGGAAATGAAGAATAATATTTATCTGCTGGACCTACAAATGCACTCGATCTGCAGCCCCCCCTTACCTCTCTACCCTCATCTTCCCTTACATCCCTACCCGTTACCTCCGCTCTCAAGACAAATCCCTCCTTTCAGTACCCTTCTCCACCACCGCCAACTCTAGGCTCCTCCCTTTCTGCCTCGCCTCACCCCATGCTTGGAACAAACTCCCTGAGCCCATAAGCCAGGCCCCCTCCCTACCCATCTTCAAATCATTGCTCAAAGCCCACCTCTTCAATGTCGCTTTCGGCACCTAATCACAACACCTCTACTCAGGAAATCTAGACTACCCCAACTTGACATTTCGTCCTTTAGATTGTAAGCTCTTATGAGCAGGGACCGTCCTTAGTTATTAATTTATACAGCGCTGCGTAACCCTAGTAGCGCTCTAGAAATGTTAAGTAGTAGTAGTAGTGTCAGAGTCATAACAATCAGAAAAATTAACTACTTCCTCCAGGTAAGGAGGAATAGCTAACCTTATTTTCATAATCTTATAGCTGAAGGACAAGAAACCTGCATACTACTTCATTCTAATGGAACCGTTGTTAATGAATAAAAGAGCTTAAACAATTTCTTTTGATCCAAGCAATCAGTTTCTATTTGTGAAGAATAAAACTTCTATTGAGCTGATTGAATTGCCATTTTATATTGTTAACACCTCAATCTTCTCTTTGCATTAAGCTCTTTCCTTCTTAAGCAAATGACACTTTCTCATGCAATTTGTTGGAAAACCAGATGTCATACTTTCTATGATATTTATTTTATTTTTTTGTTACATTTGTACCCCGCGCTTTCCCACTCATGGCAGGCTCTATGCAGCAGGCAATTGAGGGTTAAGTGACTTGCCCAGAGTCACAAGGAGCTGCCTGTGCTGGGAATCGAACTCAGTTCCTCAGTTCCCCAAGACCAAAGTCCACCACCCTAACCACTAGACCACTCCTCCACACTATTAACAAATAATCTTTATTTTAGAAGCAGCCTCATTAATCACCTACTCAACTGAACCAAATTGGCAGTCCTTACATCCCTTACCCCCCCCCCCCCCAAAAAAAAAAAATGTTAAGTACCATTATCAGAGCGTGATGATCATAAAGCAGAATTTGATTTTTAATTTTTTACAGAACACAATATCTTTTATTAAATAAAAACAAGGCATTGGTTGATCATTAGTATTGGGCTCCACAACAATACAGTATATTGTTGAATATACTAAAAAGCTAAAATTGTTCCAAGAAATATCAAGTGCCACATAGTTCAACAAAAGATAGGAGACCGCAAAAGACATTAAAAAAAAAAAACCCTAAAGCTGGTATATAACTGAAGAAAATAAGAGAGAGAGAAAAAAAGGAAAGGTAATCACATTGAAATTAAAACACCTCTAATCCCCCAGTCTAGCTACAGGAAATTTCAACCCCTTAGCATCCAACAGGGTCATAAATAAAGTAACACAACCTGCAATAAAAAGTACTGGGGACATCCCTTCTTGAGGTAAGATACACTAATCACTGTTACTACATCCTCCAGCAATGAGTCCCAGAGCTTAACTATGTGAAAAAATATTTCCTCCTGTTTGTTTTAAAAGTATTTCCATGTAATTTCATTGAGTGCCCCCTGGCCTTTGTACTTTTTGAAAGAATGAAAAATTGATTCACTTTTACCTGTTCTACACTACTCAGGATTTTGTAGTCCTCAATCATATCTCCCCTCAGCCGTCTCTTTTCCAAGCTGAAGAGCCCTAACCTCTTCAGCCTTTCCTCATATGAGAGGAGTTCCATCACCTTTATCATTCTGGTTGTTCTTCTTTGAGCCTTTTCTAATTCTGCTATACCTTTTTTGAGATATGGCAACCAGAACTGAATGCAATTCTCAAGGTGAGGTTGCACCATGGAGTGATACAGAGGCATTATAATATTCTTGGTCTTATTTACCATCCCTTTCCTAATAATCTTTAGAATCCTGATTGCTTTTTTGGCCACCACAGCACACTGGGTAGAAGATTTCAAAGTATTGTCTACAATGACACCTAGATCATTTTCTTGGGTACTGACTCCTAAGGTGGACCTTACCATCAGATACCTATGATTCAGATGCACTTGCTCCCCTTTAGCCTTTCAGGGAGGTGGGGGAAGGAGGTGAAGAGGGTACATCAAAAGGCAGACGAACCAGGACTTGAACCTGTAGGATCCCAGACCTGTGCACTTAGCAGTATGCCATGCTACAGTGATAGAGCAGGGCCCTTGCCAACCTGGTGCTCTGCCTGTATTATGCTGTGGGTATTCTCTTTCTCTCTCTTAGGTCACTACCTGTACAGAAGGGGGGGGGGGGGGGGTCCAACATCCCCACACCCATTGTTCTAGCTTCACAGGTAGTGAGAGAGATACAGAAAGCAGCATCAACAGGAGGGGGAGGGGTCCCAACATCCTCACACCCATTTTGCTAGCTACACAGGTAGTGAGAGAGATACAGAAAGCAGCATCACCAGGATCTTACCTGTGTCTCAGGCTCTGCAGATGGATCCTGAGTTCCCACCCCATGAATGGACTCTAGTGGGTCCTCGCCCAGTGGTCAGCTGGATGAGGTCAGTATACCTAAGCTCCTTTCCAGCTTTGACCTTGACTTTACACTTCAGCTTCCACCACTTGCAGTTGCAGTCTTCCACCAAATGCTGTGGAAGACTGCATTCAGTTGTTGCACTGTTACAACCCAATCTTTTTACTTGGTATAGGGCCCAGGTCGCTGGCCTTTAGGGGCTAGGAGACTGTCATAGTGTGTCACCACTTCCTTCACAAGGTGTTCCACCTCTCCTGCACTGAATTTCTCCTCCCTAGTGAGGCTATCCTTGCTGGCTGCCATAGTGAGAGTGGGATGGAAACAATTGAAAATACCGACAGTCTTTATAGGGCATAGTAGGTGTGTCAGTTGCCGTGGCTTAGATGTTTTGAATTTGGGCATCTTTTTTTGTAAATGTGACTACATATGTGGTTGTTTGGGGGGAAATGACGACTACATTGAGCAATCTAGGTGCCATTTTCAAACATTAGTGCTGTCTTAACATTGCAATTGGGGGAGATGACTTGTCATGATGCAGGAAAAGTCAGCACCTGTGAAGCTAACTTATTTGCTCTCCAACCTCTCTCCCCAGCACTAGCCACCAGAACCCAGGAAACTATGAAGATGGATGATGCCTCATTTTCTACTGTGTCCAGGTAAGCTGAAACTACCAAACCCTCCTTCCCTTTCTGATGAAATGATCTGAGACCTGGTTTGCCTTCAGGCTTCAGTTACAAAACATCCAAATCATTCTCACAAAACCCTATTTTTCACACGTTTTTCTATGCTGTTCGTCCACAGTGTGTCCAAATCTCAAGGCGGCATGTCTGAGGCTTTAAGACTTAGATGTTTTTTAGTAGAGAATCCACGAACGTGGAGAACTCAATGAAGTCTCACGGATAGTCACAATACAACAAAGCAGTGGGTAAAAAACCAGGAGTCCCAGAGTGGAGATGAACAAAATATATCTCTAATCTGGATCATCGCTATCATTCTCCACTTTGGCACTTAGGTTTGTCTTCATACATATTTCTATATTTTTTGGTTCAGTGCATTTTTCCAACGGATGCAAGCTTTTATTCACACCAATGTCTCTCCTTATTTAAAAATGTTTTTGATACACACATTTTAGGCTTTGTCAATCATGCTAATTATTTTGACTGTTTCAAATTAGGGTTATGTATGTACTATTAATTTATTTCTTATATACATAATTTTGAATTTTTAACTTTTAGTGGCCATTATAATGTGAATATATTTTGTCATTTTGATGACCTTTATGATGTGAATGTATTTTGTTGATTTTTATTTTATATTTATCAATAGAAATCAAACAAAATAAAACATGGAAAAGAAAATAAGATGATACCTTTTTTATTGGACATAACTTAATACATTTCTTGATTAGCTTTCGAAGGTTGCCCTTCTTCGTCAGATCGGAAATAAGCAACTGTGCTAGCTGACAGTGTATATAAGTGAAAACATTCAAGCATTACTATGACAGTCTGACAGGGTGGGAGGATGGGGGTGGGTCGGAGGTATGCATGGGGACATCAAAGCATATCATTGATATTCTAACAGGATGGGTGTGGATAGGTGAGGGGTGGGGTGATCAACAGAGACATACAGCTTTATGGTTTATAATGGGCTAGGAACCCCAGGTCCTTGTTAAGTCCTTTCTGTTGGGTGTTAAAATATTCAATCATTCTGACTTCAAAGGTCTTACGCTCTTGTATGGTTTTAAAGTTACCTTTCAGTATTCTCACTGTGAAATCACTGGTACAGTGTCCTGGTTCTGTGAAGTGCTGTCCCACCGTGGTGGGGGCCCTACTGGCTGTATTGTTCATGTGATGTCTATGTAAATTGAATCTTGTCTTAAGCATCTGGCCTGTTTCTCCAATATAGCATCCTTCATTACATTTTTTACACTGAATGATATATACCACATTGGAAGATGAGCAAGTGAAAGATCCCTTTATGTTGAATATCTTTCCTTTGTGGATGACTGTGGGGTCCTGTGAAATATTTTGGCATAGTTTGCAACTGGATAAATTAGAGGGACGTGTGCCCTTCTGTTCCTTTTCAGTCTGTGATGGAAGTTTACTTCTGATTAGCTTGTGTTTTAAGTTGGGTGGTTGTCGGAAGGCCAGTACTGGTGGGGATGGGAATATCTCTTTCAGTAATTCATCCTCCTGGAGTATAGGTTGTAGATCTCTTATGATTTTCCTCAGTTTTTCCAGCTCTGGATTGTATGTCACTACAAGGGGAATTCTGTCTGTGGATTTTTTCTCCTTGTACTGTAGCAGATTCTCCCTGGGTGTTTTGAGGGAGGAGGCAATATTCTTGGAGATTATTTTGGGGTTGTAGCCTTTCTGTTTGAAGGATGCAGTCAGGCTTTTAAGGTGCCTGTCTCTGTCCCCTGGGTCAGAGCAGATACGGTGGTATCTTTTGGCTTGGCTGTAAATGATGGATCTTTTTGTATGTGAAGGATGGAAGCTGGAGTTGTGGAGGTAGCTGCATCTGTCTGTGGGTTTCTTGTATATAGATGTTTGTATACAGCCATCACTGATTGAGACCGTGGTGTCCAAAAAATTGACTTTTTCTGGGGAGTAGTCAATTTTGAATCTGATTGTAGGATGGTATATATTGAAGGCAGAATAAAATTGTTTCAGAGTTTCTTCACCCTCCGTCCAAATCATAAAAATGTCATCGATGTACCGGTAGTATTTTTGAGGTTTGGTCTGGTGTGTAGTCAGAAATGTCTCTTCCAGCTCAGCCATAAAAAGGTTGGCATATTGGGGTGCTGTCCTGGTGCCCATCGCAGTGCTCATTATTTGCAGATAGATATCATTGTTAAAGCGGAAGTAGTTGTGAGTTAAAATGAATTTGATTAATTTTGTAATAGTTTCTGGTGAGTATTGATGGTCCAGTATGGATTTTTTTAGAAGTCTTCCACATGCAGCTATGCCATCCACATGTGGAATGTTGCTGTATAGTGATTCTACATCCATCGTCACCAGAAGGGTGTGAGGTGGTAGTTGCTTGATGTTTTTCAATTTATTCAGAAAGTCTGTGGTGTCTTGTATGAAGCTGTTAGTTTTGTGTACGCGAGGTTTCAGAATTCCCTCTATGAATCCAGATACAGTGGGGGAAATAAGTATTTGATCCCTTGCTGATTTTGTAAGTTTGCCCACTGACAAAGACATGAGCAGCCCATAATTGAAGGGTAGGTTATTGGTAACAGTGAGAGATAGCACATCACAAATTAAATCCGGAAAATCACATTGTGGAAAGTATATGAATTTATTTGCATTCTGCAGAGGGAAATAAGTATTTAATCCCTCTGGCAAACAAGACCTAATACTTGGTGGCAAAACCCTTGTTGGCAAGCACAGCGGTCAGACGTCTTCTGTAGTTGATGATGAGGTTTGCACACATGTCAGGAGGAATTTTGGTACACTCCTCTTTGCAGATCATCTCTAAATCATTAAGAGTTCTGGGCTGTCGCTTGGCAACTCGCAGCTTCAGCTCCCTCCATAAGTTTTCAATGGGATTAAGGTCTGGTGACTGGCTAGGCCACTCCATGACCCTAATGTGCTTCTTCCTGAGCCACTCCTTTGTTGCCTTGGCTGTATGTTTTGGGTCATTGTCGTGCTGGAAGACCCAGCCACGACCCATTTTTAAGGCCCTGGCGGAGGGAAGGAGGTTGTCACTCAGAATTGTACGGTACATGGCCCCATCCATTCTCCCATTGATGCGGTGAAGTAGTCCTGTGCCCTTAGCAGAGAAACACCCCCAAAACATAACATTTCCACCTCCATGCTTGACAGTGGGGACGGTGTTCTTTGGGTCATAGGCAGCATTTCTCTTCCTCCAAACACGGCGAGTTGAGTTCATGCCAAAGAGCTCAATTTTTGTCTCATCTGACCACAGCACCTTCTCCCAATCACTCTCGGCATCATCCAGGTGTTCACTGGCAAACTTCAGACGGGCCGTCACATGTGCCTTCCGGAGCAGGGGGACCTTGCGGGCACTGCAGGATTGCAATCCGTTATGTCGTAATGTGTTACCAATGGTTTTCGTGGTGACAGTGGTCCCAGCTGCCTTGAGATCATTGACAAGTTCCCCCCTTGTAGTTGTAGGCTGATTTCTAACCTTCCTCATGATCAAGGATACTCCACGAGGTGAGATTTTGCGTGGAGCCCCAGATCTTTGTCGATTGACAGTCATTTTGTACTTCTTCCATTTTCTTACTATGGCACCAACAGTTGTCTCCTTCTCGCCCAGCGTCTTACTGATGGTTTTGTAGCCCATTCCAGCCTTGTGCAGGTGTATGATCTTGTCCCTGACATCCTTAGACAGCTCCTTGCTCTTGGCCATTTTGTAGAGGTTAGAGTCTGACTGATTCACTGAGTCTGTGGACAGGTGTCTTTCATACAGGTGACCATTGCCGACAGCTGTCTGTCATGCAGGTAACGAGTTGATTTGGAGCATCTACCTGGTCTGTAGGGGCCAGATCTCTTACTGGTTGGTGGGGGATCAAATACTTATTTCCCTCTGCAGAATGCAAATAAATTCATATACTTTCCACAATGTGATTTTCCGGATTTAATTTGTGATGTGCTATCTCTCACTGTTACCAATAACCTACCCTTCAATTATGGGCTGCTCATGTCTTTGTCAGTGGGCAAACTTACAAAATCAGCAAGGGATCAAATACTTATTTCCCCCACTGTATTTCTTCCGTGAGTGTGCCAATACCTGATATGATTGGTCTGCCAGGGTTTCCCGGTTTGTGGATCTTGGGTAGCATGTAGAATGTGCCTACAGCAGGTTGGTTTGGTATGAGTTTCTTCAGGTGAGGTTGCGCTTGTGTAGGAAATGTTTTGATAAGGTCTTTCAGCTGTTTTGTGTAATCCTGTGTGGGGTCCTCAGTTAGTTTCCTGTAGTATTTATTGTCTGAGAGCTGTCTGTTTATATTTTAAACTATATATATATATTTTTTTGTTTTGTTTTAATTTTAAAAATATATATTTATTCATATACATAATGTGAATGTATTCTGCTGTTTTAGTGACCATTATAGTGTGAATGTATTTTGCTGTTTTGGTCTTCATTTTACACTCTAAACTATATATTTATTTTTTGTTTTGTTTTGTTTTATTTTTAGGTATTATTTTCTCATATACATTATCATTACATTATGTTCACATATTGTTTTTATTTTTAGACTCCTGATGTAGGCCTTTTGGCCGAAACACAACGTTGCATCGAGTCGATATATTGATTAATAAAATTTTGTTCATCTCCACTCTGGGATTCCTGGTTTTTTACCCACTGCTTTGTTGTATTGTTAGATGTTTTTTAGCCATAATGGAACAAAACAAAACTAAACTAAAACTAAGATGTTTTGAGCTAGACCTGTTTTTATAACTAACAAGGCACAAAAAAGTGCCCTAAATGACCAGATGACTCCCTCTTACCTACCAAAGATGTGAATAAAAATATGACTTGACAGCCTCAGATGTTACATCCAGGTCTATTAGAGCATTATACAGGTTCTTGGAGTAGTATAGTAGTTGGTGTAGTGCACTATGGAGTGGGGGACCCAAGTCCCTATCTCCCTCTACCTGTCACACTTATGGTAGAAACTGTGACCCCTCCCAAAGTCACTAAAACCCTACTGTACCCATATATAGGTGCTCCCTTCACCCATAAGGGCTATTGTAGTGCTATACAGTGGGGGGGGGGGGGGCAGTAGGTTTTGGGTGTGTTTCAGAGAGCTCAGGAGACAAGGCAGCAAAGGTGAGTGTGTACCTGGGAGCATTTTTATGAAGTGCACAGAAGTACCCTCTAGGGTGCCTCATTGCTCTCCTGGGTTGACTAGGGAACCAGTATGCTAAAAATGTTGGCTCTTCCTACATCCCAATGGATTGATTTTCTACGTTTTGCACTTATTCAGGGTTTCTCTTTTTGTTTGAAAATGAACCAAAAAAACAAAACATACAAAGCACAAAACCTTGTTTGAAAACAGTATTTAAAAAAAAAAGCTAGATGTTTTTCTTTTTTTGAAAATGACCTTATTTCCTATTTGGATTTTGGATGTTTTTAGCAAAACATTCAAAATCGGACTTAGATGTCATATCGAAAATGCCCCTCCACGTCACACAATATAGTCAGTTAGCTGCTAGCTGCTAATCGGGATATTCAGCAGGAGATAACCAGCTATCTCCTGCTGAATTTCAGCAGTTTGGTGCTTAAATGTTATTTAACTGTGATGAGCCATTCCTGACTAGTTAAATAGTTTTGAATATTGGGGGGGCGGGGGGGGGGGGGGCTGGTCTTTATCTGCCTTTTCTTTATTTCTATGTTTCTATGTTTTTATTCAGTTAAAAGTTTGTATGTTGTTGATATGTATGTATACTGTTAGCTAGGTGAAGACTAGGAAATGTACCTGAATAAATCAGTATTTACCTGGGTAAATGACCTCCAAACATTGTTCTAGGAAATAGTGAATCAACCCCATAGAAACTATTAGATTATTATTTGCAATTCTCATTTCTATCACACCTAGTGTAGTGGATCCCACACGGCAATATCGACAGAGCCCATTTGTTGGCATTACCACACCAGAAGCCACTAGAGGCCCTTATTCATTTAGGACCTGAATGACTAAGGGTTTTTCCCATTCCATCCCTACAGGGAAAGCAGCTATTAAATCATGCCTTTAGCTTGTAAGGAAGGTTAATTACAGTGCTCTGTAAGCATGGCCTACTTGTATGCTGAAGTCAACAAGCATAGATGATTTTAATAGATATGTCTAGGGAACAAGTATTTTTTGTGCAGTTAGTTTCCAAATGCTTTTGTGCTCAGCCAAGCAACCAGAGGTATGTACATCTCTATATTACCACTTTCTTCAAGATGCCTAGAAGTTAGGAACCTTGGGAATAAAATGATAGATTATTTTTAATGCTAATGTCAAACATCATCTATTTTTTTTTAATCCTAGGGTGTTGGAATTACAAAGAAAATCTCTAAAGAGTCATGAGCAGGAAAAAATATGAAAACAAATATTAATAATAGTCAAAGTTGTACATTTCCATTATTCAATCCTGAACTAATTGTGGGTTTCAGTCAACTAAGTTTAACATTGGAAACATTTCTGGCTGAAAGTTGTTGACTTCTATGAATAGAAATTTTCCAAACACTAAATTTTGATTTGAAAAAAATGCATTTCAGAGTTAATGCATATGTTGGTAAAATTGAACAAACCTCCTATTATCCAGGTTGTAGGGTCAGTCTAAACGTCACTTGAACTGCATTCGTATTGCTCACACATTACAAAAATAGTCTAATGACAATTTCATTAATTGTAAAAAGAACTTGGCTGCAGCTTTATTAAATAATATCCATTCTTATATATAATCAAACAACATTATCTTTCAATTATTTATTCCAATTTCAACGTGACCTTCACATCTCTTAATTTCCTTTCTAGACAACTAGTCGGTACAGACCTAGCTGCCCATGCTTATTCCTTCATATACTAATACTGAAACACCAACCACATTTTGTAAAATGAGACTTGCGGTGTTGTCAAGTATTTGGTCTGCACATCTTGTAGTTGAAGATCCTGGAAGACATTTCACTAGGTTGGAACCCCTGAACTGTGTTCCTAAGTTAATACCTCTGATAATGGAGTCTCTGAGCAGTAAGAATTTTCTGCTTTTCACCATTCTGTCATTATTTGGGATGTTTCTTGGGTTGTGCTACTTTCATTGCCTCTAGTTCCATCACAGTACTTCTTTTTTCACCATCATAATGATGCAACACTGAAAAGAATTTGACAGGGGCAAAGCTTTGGAGGGCAAGTGTTTCTGTGTCACAGATCTTAGTCTACCACAGCCTATTGTGACCCATCCATTCCTCTGATGTTTCATTCTCTGAGGCAGTGGTGGTCATAGGAGCCAACTTTTCAAAATGATTGGGGATGCTGATATATATATATATATATATATTTTATTTTTTTTTTTTTTTTTTTTTACAGGCAGTGCGTTCTCTCCCCCCCCCCCCCACCTTAAAATCCTGTCTGCTGCAGTCTTCACCTGGGCAGTGGCAGTGCCACTCATAGACTACCTGCAACCTGCACCAGGACTTCTTCCCTGAACAGTCCCGCCCCTCAGTCCCCCTGTACTGTGCAAATATAAAGAGATGCAAATTTCAAAAACTGACATATTTCAATCACTATATTATAGGTTAACAAATAAAATACAAAATGGAAAATATGATATCATTTTTATTGGACTAAATACATTTTTCAATTAGCTTTCAAAGGCCAAAACCTCTTTCCTCAGGTCAGGACAGTATACTGCTGTTATGGTATTCTGTTCTGACACGAGAAAGGAGGGTTTGGTCTCCAAACATTTGTCAAAAATGATATCACCTTACTTCCATTTTCTGTATTTATTAACACAGCTACCACACTACTTTATCCTAAACTAAAAATAAAATTCATTTTTTCCTACCTTTGTGGTCTGGCTGTCTACTGTTTCTTTTTTTTTAAAGTATCTTTATTGTGTCACAGGTGCAGTTACAGACCAGAGCATTTAACAACTTCACTACATCACACTGTTTCTTCGCGCACAGCTGACAATAGTGTCTACGATTATCTCGCCCTCCACAGTTCAATGTAATGGTTACTACCAGTTACTCAACAACACCCACGACTTTTTAAATTTTTCAACTTACAAACAAACAAACAACTTCCCCCCTCCCCTCCCTTCCCCCCTCCCCCCCTGTCCACGGTCATTGGGATCACAATCTTTGCCACTCCCAGATCATACAGAGATCACCTCCTTTGTCTTCCGTCTTCGGTACACTCACCAAGCAGAAAAATGCTATTCTACCTTCCAACTGCGGGAAGCGGGGGCTCTAGCCGTCCTTTACATCTTCTGGGACTCTGTTCCATAATTCTTTATATGGCCCCAATCTTGGGGATGTCTGAAGTTTGAATGTCTCCTGCACCCAGTTAGCCATTTCCCTCATCAAGCACATCCACACTATTAGCTGGGGGGGGGGGGGGGGCGTTTTATTTGCCCAAGTTATCAGAATGCATTTTTTTACCAGGATGGTAGCTACTAATATAAACTTACACTGGGCCTCATTTAACCCCTGTTCTCTCAGGCCCGCCGAACTGCCCAGAAAGGTCACCAGGTATGTCTAATCAAATTCACTTTGCACTATGGTTTCAATCTGTTTGAGAGCCCCTCTCCAGAGCTCTGCCAGTTGGGGCATTCCATAAACGAACGTAGCAGTGTACCCACATGCGCCCCACATTTCACACACAGATCATCAGACCAGAGCCCCATCACTTTCCCTTTTGCTTTGGGGATATGTGTTCTGTGCAGAACACGATACTGAATATCTTGCAGCGCCGCATTCGGTGTAAGACCACTAATCTCCCCGAATACCCTCCCCAGTTCCTCGACAGTCACTGTGTCCTGTATGTCTGTATTCCATGTATGCACTAGCTGTTGTAAATACGGGGCTTTCCTATTTTTTTGGATTAATTGATGCCACTGGGACAATCTATTCAAAGTATGTGGCAAATACAAGAATACAGAGTCTAGTTTCCCAAACACCACAGGTGTAAGCGCATCTGTTTACTGTTTCTAATTGTGTTGGTCCCAGTCTCTTGTTTCTTCTTTCCTCGATCTTAACTCTCCCCCCTTTCCATCCAGCATCTACCCCCTCTCTCTCCCCTTTCCTTCCAGCATCTGCCCCCTCTCTTCCCCCTTACCATCCAGCATCTGCCCCCTGTCTTCTCCCTTTCCATCTAGTATCTATCCCCTCTCTCTCCCCTTTCCATCCAACATCTGCCCCCTCTCTTCCCTCTTTTCATCCAGCATTTATTTTCTCCATCCATGTATAGTTTTTCTCCTCTTTTCCCTTTCCCTCATCTCTGTCAGTATGCATCTCCTTCCTCTTTCTTCACTCCCCTCCATCCATATGAATCTCCTTCCTCTTTCTTCACTCCCCTCCATCCATATGCATCTCCTTCCTCTCTCTCTTCCCTCTCCTCCATCCATGTCCACCATTTTTCCTTTCTCTCTGCCCTGCCATCCATGATCATCTCACTTCCTCTCTTCCCTTTCCTCCATCCATGTCCAGCATTTCTCCTCTCTCCCCTCCATCCATGTGCATCTCAGTTCCTCTATTCCCTCCCCTTCCCTCCATCCATGTGCAGCATTTCTCCTCTCTCCTCTCCATCCATGTGCATCTCCTCCTGTCTTCCCTCTCCTCCATCCATGTCCAGCATTTCTACTCTCTCCCATCCCCTCCATCCATGTACACCTCCTTCCTGTCTTCCCTCTCCTCCATCTATGTCTAGCATTTCTCCTGCCCTTCCCTCCATCCATCCATGTCCAGCAACTCTGCTCTCTCCCCTGCCCTCCCTTCCCATCCATGTCCTTCGATTCTCCTCTGCCCTTCCCTCCCATCTATGTCCAGTGATTCTCTTTTGCCCCATCCTCCCCTCCCAATCATGTCCAGTGATTCTCCCCTGCCCTCCCCTCCATGTCCAGCATTTCTCCACTGCCCTCCCTTCCATGTCCAGCGATTCTCCTTTGCCCCCTATCCTCCCCTCTATGTCTAGAAACTCACCCCAGCCTCCACCTGCCCCCCTTTTCAGCTCTTGATGAGTTCCAGTACCAACCCCAGCCCCACCTGCCCACCCTTAGCTCCCCAACAGCTCTGCTTTCTGTTCCTGCTGCCCCGCAACACGTTTAAATCTTTTTTTTTTACCTGAAGTCGCAGCGCTGGTGGCAGCGTTACTAAAAGGATTAGGCTCACCTCTTCCAGCCTTCCCTTTGTTCCCTCTCAATGTCCCGCCCTCGCGGAAACAGGAAACTACGTCAGAGGAATGTGAGACACTGAGAGGGAACGAAGGGAAGGCTGGAGGAGGCGGGCCTGGTCATTTCACTAATGCCAGTGCTGCAACTTCAGGTAAAAAAAAAAATGATTTAAACGTGTCATGGGGTGGCAGGAACAGAAAGCAGGGCTGTTGGGGAGCTAAGGGCGGGCAGGTGAGTTGGCCCTAGGAAAAAAGGTGCCGGTATGCCATACCAGCGTGTACCGACACAAAAAAAAGCACTGGAACTATCTATCTTATGAATATGGACTGTAAGAGGTATGAAGAAATACTGGAAGCAAGACTTGCTGCATTTTTGCCCCATCTTTTGATAGGAAATAAAACAACTTTATGCCTGGTAGGTTGGCTTTAAATAATTCTCAAGTTTTTTAGGACTAATTATCTATGGCTCCAGAATTGCCTGATCCTATCATTGCCTTGTCACTAAGTGGCCTTTTTACTAAAGCTTAGTGCACACAAATGGAATTAGCTCCTCCTATAAAGTGCCAGATTATACAAAAAATTCTGACCATTACTTTCAAGGTTGTACGTTTGGGGCCTGCACCATATTTGGCCAATCTTATTACTTCCTATTGTCCTGCATGTGAGCTTCGTTCCACATTTGATTCCCGTCCATCTTTACCATCTGTTCATTGTGCTTACCTTAGCTCCACACATCCCTCTACACTCTTTTGTTTACTCCCTTGTCTTTGGGATTCCTTCCCTTTCCCTTTGAAGTCTGAGCTATTGTTTCCCCATTTTCACTGTCTTCTTTAAGCTTATTTGTTTTCTCAGGCATTTCCTTAATTCTGCAGCTCTCCATTCTCAGGTAGCGGGAATCAGCAGGTAGTTGGTTGTTTGTGTTTTCCTACCTGTCTGCTTTGTTATTCTTCTTTCTAGTCTAATCTATTTGTTTCTCCTGTTCTACTGATATTGGCATTCTGTTCCTATTTTCCTCATTTTTGATTTTTATACACCACTTTGATTTGTTGTGAAAAGTGGTATATCAAGTCTCCAATAAACGTAAACTAAATGCTAAAGCTTCTTAGCATGTAGTGGGCGCTAATTCTGTTAGCATATGCTAAACTTTAGTAAAAGGGCACCTAAATGCTGAAAAGGCATTTGATAGAATTGAGTGGAGTGCTTTGTTTTGTGTACTGCAATGGTTCAGAATAGATTCAAATTATATTAATACGATTCATCCTTAGTATTCTGTGCTCTATGCTAAGGTTTTTGTTAATGGTTCCTTGTCACAATCATTTAATCCATTAAGAGGAACTAAAGAAGGTTGTCCATTATCCCTGTGTTATTTAATTTGGTTTTGGAGCCTCTAGAATGACTGGTAATATTAAAAAGGTTGAGTGTAAAGGTGATAGTAGTGTATCTCACTGGCTTTTTTCAAATCTAATTTGCATATTTTGACAGGTGGTCACACCCACCCTGCCCCTGACAGTCAATCAAAAGTGAGGACATGCCCAAGCCCTGCCTACACCCTCATGCAATGCCCACACCTCGACTCTATGATGATGCCATTGGGTGTGACATTGCAGCCCTGTCCTTTTATAGCCCCACCCCAAACCCCACCCCTTTTGCATAACCCTGCCCCTTTGGGAGTGAAGTCATAGTCACACCCCTTTTCCCCAAGATGACGGCTACCACTGTCAGTACGTCACTTTCTGTTTCCACTACTGTCAGTCATATTGGCCGCCCACACCCTGCCCATGTCCTACCCACATCCCCACAGCCTGCCCACTATGATGATGTTGCAGGATATCATACCATGGCCCTGCCCCTTTTGCATAACTCCACCCTTAACCCCACCTTTTTGCATAGCTCCAAATTCACCCCTTTTTATAACTCCGCCCAAAATCATACCCTTTTGATGATGTCATAGGAAGTGATGTCATAGCCATACCCTTTTTCCAAGATGGCAGCTACCACTGGATAGGTCTTGCCATGAAGACATAGATAGGCCTGACACTTCTTATGTATAGCATGAGGATTCAGACAACTGATTAGGTACCATAACCCTTACATGGAGCTCTGAAAGGACACAGAGTATGAGCATGTGACCTGAGCCTTTGACTTAGGCCTCTTGCCCTGGAACCCTCCCAATCCTACCCTACCCCATCCCATCCTCTTCCCTCTACTACCTCTACAAGGTCTTCCACTGACAGTGATAGCAAGTGGACCACATCTTAAGCAGAGAGCATTTTCATAGTCCGTATTTAATTCTTACATAGATGCCTCAGTGCCCTCTCCTGCTCAGTTAAACCCTTTTGCATATTGACCCTTCTTTGTTTCTAAATACATTTCCCCATTACCAATAACTGAGCACAATCGCTCAGTGATCAGATTATCTCATGGCCTCATTTGCACTTTATAACCATTGAAATTTTCTTTTTGATAAATGCTTCACATGTTTAAACTGATAAATAAGTTTCATTGTCTCAGTAAATATTACCCAAGGTGTAACTGTTTATATATGCAGCAGGCTGGATTTACTTCTCTAAACTATCTGCATGGCCAGTTTTGCTAATTGATTTTACACAAGCTTATTGATCTATGTTCATCAATTCACGTTATGCAAATGCTGACCACAACTTGGCAAGAATAGTTGGAATTCAGACATTCTCTGCATAAAAATAAACTGAGGGGATGAAATTAAACAGTCAAAGCAGATTGCTTACCTAGGAGCAAGCTGTGTGTAATCCCTTAGCACATAAATCAAATGCACAAAAAACGGTAATTTTATATCACAGGCTAAGAATAGTTCTGATAAGAGCCCAAAATATTATTTCCTAGACCTGTTCCTTAAATCCATAATTTTAAATAAGAAAACTGGAAAAAATATAACAATGCACACCCAATTATCTTACTGGAGAGAAGATTGTCATTAGATACCCAGCTAAATTCATTTGAAAATTGTATTTGAACTGTCTGCAGGAAAGCATCTCAGCATACTCATTAACCATTTGTGTCTGCTTTACCAATGCTCAGCTAATAGACATCCTGTGTTCATCAGTGATTATACAGTACAGTAAACAACAACTTTGTGCGAAGAAACAAAGTAGGGATAAGCATGGAAAATTGTTGGTTATTTTTAGGTCATTTTCAGACTTTATTCTTATATCATAGTTTCTTTCACATATTTTGTTTAGAAAAAATGTCCTCTGTGCATTAGAATTATTTTTAACATGCATCAATCAATATTTTGTGCAGTAATTAATGTTAACTGTTGAATTGACTTAGGGACCCTTTTACTAAAAATATGGTACAATTTGCACTTAGTGCACGTTAACAGCAAAAATTAATATGTGGTAAGTGCAAAGCCTGTGTGGTAAATGCAGGGAAACACAAAAGTGAGAGACTAAGGACGATCCCCTAGGCAAACAGTCCACAAGCAACAAAAACAAGTAGGGAAGGGATGTGGACCAACCAGCCACCAACATAATACACAAAAGGGAAATTTTTTAGAGCAATGTAATTTCCAAATATAAACAAACTCTGATTCGACATGGAACCATGTTTCGGCTATTGATCGCCTGCTTCAGGAGTCAATGGATCTGATATGTAGGCTTAAAACATATAGATATAGAAGCCAATATGTTGCATACTCAAACATTTGCAGAGAAAATCAATAAGCAAAAAATGCTGTAGATTCCGTGACAGTACCTCCCATCACCCCCCCAACCCCCCCACCTCCCCAATCACAAGTTCTGAACTCCCTGCCTTCCCAATCACAAATTCTGCTCCCTTGCCCCCTCTACCATTAAGGGTCATTATAGATTCACATTTAGCTTTCAATAAAGTTTCAGTTATTGTAAAAAAAATACATTATAACTTCTACACTCAATTAAGTTATTTTGATGAGACAACAGTTCATACTTTGTGCTTGTATTTAGAGTTGATTATGGTAATGTAGCTTATGCAGGACTTTCAAATGGTAATCATAAGAGACTTCACACTGTGCAAAATGTAACCACAAGATTACTGAGTAATGTAAGAAAATTTGATTATTACACCATTTTCCTTGAAATATAATTGGTTATAAATATATTTTAGAATTCAATTTAAATTACTAACAATGATACATAAGGCATATTATGAACATCAACCATGTTATCTTCACTCCGCAACTATTCCATAAATACCTTCAATGGTGTTAAGATCATTGCAATATAATGAATTGGTTTTGCCTCGATTGTCAAGGGCAAAGTGGGAATCAACGCATAATAAAACTCTTTTTTTTTGGTTGGCACTTGTTTTATCAAGTACTCATCTGAAAAAAATGAGCTGAAACTAATTTTGAAAATTTAAAGGCATTAATTAAAATCTTTGCTTTAAACATTTGTTTGCCATGGAGGTGGATTGTCGAGAGAGGACACAGCTTTTCTGTTGAACGCAGATCAGATATAATTTGATTATAAATTGTAATAATGATTGTTTTTCAAATGATTGACTTCTTGAATGAGTGTTTTAGGCTTTCCTTTCAAATTTGATGGAATTCTTTTAAATCATATTGTATTTGTTTATTGTAAATTGCTGGGATCTGTGACGTTAGGTGCTATATCAAGTTTTAATAAAACATAAACATAAAAATACATTAGGGTGGTGGGTGCTTCTGAACTTGTGAACAAGGTTCAGCCATGGCCTCACTACTGGACTGATGGGAGCACAGCTGCACTTATCACTCCCTCTTGAGATGGCTGTAAGTTCAGCTACACTATCAGCAGCTAGCACGTAGTACTGACCCATCCCATTTCATGCCCAGCACCCGCCACCTCCTGTGTAAGGCAACTAATGCTGGATTTCTACCACATTGGCTACTTTCTTAGTGTAGGAGACGTTAACATGGATCCACACTGATGTCTACTTCACAATAAAATCTGCGTTAACTGCTTAAAGCACTTAGTGAAAGGGCCCTTTAGTGCCATATATTTTAAAGGCAAACTAATGAAATGAATTCCATATGGTAGACATTAAATCAGATCTGCGCTAATTCCTACTACACGTTAAAACCAGCCAACACAGTAATAATCCTGTACTAGCTGTCACAATTGCCAATAGCACAGCTGCACTTACCACCACCACCACAAGAGGAGGCAATAAGTACAGAAGTGCTACCGGCAATCTAGCAGTACTGTAGCAGGCATATGAAGTGCTCTGGCAGCGCATCTCCTGTTATCTGTTCTTTTCGGTATTTGATCCTTCCCTCCCACACCTCTCCCCAAGGTCCGATACATCTTCACCCTACCCTCACAGGCTAACCCCCCAATCTCACCCCTCTGACATTCACAGCCTGTCTTCCAGGAGTGTAATCTTGCCCCCAACAGCCAAAGACCATGCTCCAACATTCAGAAGCCATCCCTGAAAGCCAAAGACCATACTCTCTGACATTCAGAACCCCATTCCCCCAAGAGAACAACCTGGTCCCACTACCGGACTCCCAGGATTTATGTAGGGGTCAGCAGTAGTTGAGTCAACTCTCCTGGCACCTCTTCCCCATAGGGATGATGCCTAGTGGGCATACTGATAGACTACCACTGTGGGGAATAGGCACCATTTTGACAGCAGATGCCATCTCAGGCAGCAGTGAAAAGGGATCATTGCTGGCCAGGAGAACTGATCTGACCATTGCTGACCCTCAGTTGGGTCCCAGGGGAGTTGGGTGGTAGGGGAGAGGGAGAGGGTAGGAGCCACATTTTTCTGTTGGGGAGCAGTGCCTGAATGTTAGACTGGGAGTCTGAATGTCAGGGTCAAGTATTTTGACTTTTGGGGTTTGCCTTGGACCGTCAGTGGCAATATCTTTGATTGTTAGGGTAGGTAGGATTATATTGTTGGGGGCATTGTCTGATTGTTAGGGGGCAGGTTTAGATTATTTGAGGTCAGGGTCTTTGACAGGAGTAGGTTTGGATTGTTGGGGGAGTTCTGATTGTCAGGGGGCAGGATTGGATTTTCAGGGAGTGTGATCTTTAACTGTCAGGTAATCAGGCTTGGATTGTCTGGAGTGAGGATCAGATAACGGGGTCTGACCTGCTAGGGAGGGAGTGCAGGAAAGGCAGGAGATGCATCAAACCTCAGGGGAAGTACAGGAGGGGTCAGCTATTGGGGGAATGAATATCAGGGAAATCGGATTGAGGGGAATACATTTTTATTTATGTCCTAGCATGTAGTGGCAGGTAGCACAGTTGGTCCATCAATATCTGCAACTGCATGTAATGCACTGCTGTGCCATTTGGTAAATGTCTGTCCTGTGTGGAAGTGGCAGGGCAAATGTTAACCATGTCCCCTGCATTTACCACACAGTCTTTGCACATATGACATATTCAGTTTTGCACATAATGCATGGTAAATGCAAAAATTTACTGCACTTTAGTAAATATTCCTCATTGTTAGGGAGCACATTATCATGGTTTACCCTCACCATTCCTCAACAATTCATATCTCCTATTCTGCATTAAATAGACTTCCACAACATACTTTAATATATGTCTCTTTCTATCATGAGGGCAGTTATCCACTAGGTGAACAAGACAAACACCTAGAGCACCAATATTTGAGGGTTGGTACTTGGGTATTGTCTATTATCAGGCTATTATTTGACCCATTTTTCTGATAGGCTTATGTTACTATCCTGCTTATTTTCAAAGGAGATGGCCGGCCATCTCCTGAACCCAGCCAAATCGGTATAATCGAAAGACAATTTTGGCCGGCTCCAATTGCTTTCCATCGCAGAGCTGGCCAAAGTTAAAGGGGGCGTTTCCGCAGGATATGGAAGGAGGGACGGGGCCGTGGTTATGAGATGGCCGGCTTCGGCCAATAATGGAAAAAAGAAGGCCGGCTCTGACGAGCACTTCACCAGCTTCACTTGGTCCATTTATTTTTAGGACCAAGCCTCAAAAAACGTGCCCAAACTGACCAGATGACCACCGGAGGGTATCGGGGATCACCTCCCCTTACTCCCCCAGTGGACACCAACCCCTCCCACCCCCCAAAAAAAATTAAAAATATATTTTTTGCCAGCCTCTATGCCAGCCTGAAATGTCATACCCAGTTCCATGAAAGTCCCTGGAGCGGTTTTTAGTGGGTGCAGTCCACTTCAGGCAGGTGGACCCAGGTCCATCCCCCACCTACCTGTTACACTTGTGGTGGTAAATGAGACCCCTCCAAACCCCCCCCCAAATCCCACTGTACCCACATGTAGGTGCCCCTCTTCACCCCTTAGGGCTATGGTAGTGTTGTACAGTTGTGGGGGAGTGGGTTTTGGGGGGGATTTGGGGAGCTCAGCACACAAGGGAGCACACCTGGGAACAATTTTTGAAGTCCACTACAGTGCCCCTAGGGTGCCTGGTTGGTGTCCTGGCATGTCAGGGGGACCAGTGCACTACAAATGCTGGCTCCTCCCATGACCAAATGCCTTGGATTTGGCTGGGTTTAAGATGGTCAGCATGGGTTTCCATTATCGGCGAAAACCCATGCCAGCCATCTCAAACCCGGCCATCTCTGACATTTGGCCGGCCCCAACCGTATTATCGAAACAAAAGATGGCCGGCCATCCTTTTCGATAATACGGTTCGGGACCGCTGTTTGCGGCGCCGGACGTATAGATGGCCGGCGTTTTTCGATTATTCCCGAAACTTTGTAAGTCTAAGTGCTTTCAAATTACGCCTCTATATCTATATAGCCATAGGGATAAAAAAAAACAAAAGAAAAACACCAGTAGCATCTACCCCTTCACCTTCTGATGCAGTGATGCTGTACCCCTCCTTAATGATCAACAAAAAAACAAGTCTGGTGCTTCTATACAACTCATACCGCATCTAGTCCCTCTCCTTTCCCTTACATGTGGTTCAAACAGCTGTCCAGAATCCCCACAGAAGAGACAAGGCATTGACTATAGGGTTAGAAACAGACTAATGGTCCTTATCCCTTACCTGGCTCAGAAGGAATGAGTTGGGGGGGGGGGGGTGCAGAAACATAAAGACAGGGTTTGAGAAAGAGAGAAAATACAGAGGCTCAAGGAGTGAGAGTGAGGTAGAGCATGGCAATAAAAGGAGGAGAGGGAGGGGAAAAGAATGGAAACAACAGCATTTGGACTGGGAGGGAAAGACACAGTGGGGACTCAGGGATTGGGTGGGATGGAGAATGTCTGTGTGCCGAGGAGGCAAGGATGTGGGTTCACCATGGGTATCTAATAATCTTCCATTGGCCCTGTAAGGAGTTTTGTTTTCATTTATTTTACATTTGAATTACTACAACATATTATTTTTGTATAGATTTTTTGCAACAATACACTCTATTTTTTGGAAACCAGCAGAAATAATTCAGTGATACATTGCTCATTCTATATCTAGATGTGGAGATATGCACCTACACGCAGGCAACGGCTGATGATGAAACAGATGATGAAATGAGAAGCAAGGCACATGCTGACGAAATTCAACAACCTCCTGTCACTTTTGCAAGAGTGCTAGAGAGTCTCAACACCGTGCGGGCCTATCTGGAGGCCACTGGATGTCAGTGCTATGACAGTTTTTACCATCTGGCAGTAGGACTGTATAACGTCAGTTAATGGAGACTGTATACTGTACATATAATAAACAGTACTGAACATATGTTTATCAGATGTCAAGCTTCTTTGGGTCACAATGGTTAAGTGCACGCTCCGGTTAACTGCTTGTATTTCTTTTGTCCCAGACCCTTGCACTGAAGTATATATATATAAAATTTTGTAAAGAGTCATGTATATTTTAAAGGTGTTCCTGGTATTTATATGAAGCCAATGAAGTTTTAACAAGAGAGGGGAAGCCTTCTCAAAGTGAGGAGCACTGCATACAAGGTGGACAGCGGTATTTTGTGTTGTTTGTTACTTTTTTAAGGAGTGAGATTTTAATACCCACATATATGGCATTACAATAATCAAATTGGGATAGTACCAGAGATTATGTGATAGTACGAAGTGTGGAGCTTGGTAAGAAAGGACGTAAGCTTTTTAGCTTCCATAGGCTATGGAAGATGCTCAATATCAATTGAAATGACTAAAACTATTGGAAAATACTGTAATGAAAACTCTCATATATGCTACAAGATCTAATCATGTGACTCTCCTACCATTAAATGCAAAGTGATGCACTTGAGATACAGAAATCCAAAAGGATGTGTACTAGATAGGAGGAAAGAGATTGATAAGCACAGCTCAGGAGAGTGACCTTGAGGTAATGGTGTCTGAGGATCTCAAGGTGAAGAAACAATGCGACAAGGCAGTGGCCACAGCCAGAAGAATGCTAGGCTTCATAGAGAAGGGTATAACCAGCAGAAGAAAGGAGGTGTTGATGCCCCTGTACAAGTCGCCAGTGAGGCCCCACTTGGACTATTGCATTCAGTTTTGGAGGACACATCTTACTAAGGACATAAAAAGACTAGACACGGTTCAGAGAAAACCAACCAAAATGGTATGGGGTTTGTGTCGCAAGACATATGAGGAGAGACTTGAGGACCTGAACATGTATACCCTGGAGGAAAGGAGAGACGGGGTCATATGATACAAACATTCAAATATTTGAAAGGTATTAAACTGCAAACAAACCTTTTCCAGAGATGGGAAGGTGGTAGAACTAGAGGACATGAATTGAGGTTGCAAGGGGGCTGAGTCAGAAATAACATCAGGAAGTACTTTTTCGCAGAGAGGATGGCAGATACCTGGAATGCCATCCCGTGGGAGGTTTTGAAGATGAAAACGGTAACAGAATTCAAAAATGCATGGGCTAAACACAAAGGAATCCTATATAGAAGGCATAGAACCAAATAAGCTTAGCGGTGATTAGATGGCGACATCAGTAATTGGGAAGCAAAGCCAGTGCTGGACAGATTTCTACGCTCTGTGCCCTGATCATGGCTGCACAAATTCAGCTTCAATATTTGGAAAACAAGGCCAGTGCTGGGCAGACTGCTATGGTCTGTGCCCTGAAAATGACAAGGACAAATCAAGATCAAATATACGTATGTAGTAGCACATCATATCTTATAGTATAAGTTTATCTTGTTGAGCAGATTGGATGGACTGTACAGGTCTATATCTGCCATTATCTACGATGTTACTATGTTATTATCAATACAACTTTTTTATTTGTAGCAGGCTTCCATTTAAATTGTTAATAATGTAAATCATCACGTTTATTACACAGGTATTCCTTTGCATTTGACCTCCTCTCTCATTTCTTAATTGTACAGGTACTATCCACAATATGCTTTCACATTTTCTCAGGCCAAGCTCTATCCCCTCCATGAACAAGTTAAGATTGGATTCTTGACATAATGCTGCCTTTTGCTGCCTGGCCCCTTGTATTTGGAATTCACTTCCAATTGACCTCTGTTTGGAGAGCCCTTTTCAAAATTTAAATCTGATTTTAAGACCTGGCTCTTCTTCTAAGTCTTTTCTAGACTTATCTAGTCAACTGATTACTATTATTTTAATGAAACTGTTTACTACTTTGATTTATTTAATGGAATGTATGTGGGGTCACTTCCCCGGTAAAACGCACAAAGATTTTGGGGGCCCTTAAGCGCCACAAAGCAGACGTGGTGTGTCTGCAAGAGACTAGATTATCGCAGGAAGAACACCTAAAATTGAAGTGCCAGTGGGTCGGACAGGTCTTTTGTTCCCCTTTGCAGGGTCGCCGTGGGGGGGGGGGGGGGGGGTCATGGCCATTCTCCTGCACAAATCGCTCTCCTGTACAGCTCAACAACTATTTCAAGATACACAAGGGCGCTATATATGAGTCTTACTGAACATACAAGGTAAAGACTTAGTTGTAGTGGGGGTATATGGCCCTGTCCCAAAAGATTCCTCCTTTTTTTGATCTTTGCTGAAAGAGTGCATTAACTACGCTTCTTATCCTTTGAACGTGGCGGGAGACGTGAATGTGGTTATGGACCCTGAGGTGGACCGCTCGGGTCCAAGATCGCTGAGAAGGGGTAGGGGAGATACTGAGTTGCAGTCTTTATGTAGGGCCCTGGACTTGCTGGATTCCTGGCACCTTTTACACCCTGAGGAAAAAGATTACACGCATACCTCTAGGGCCCATTTCTCCCTATCTCGTTTGGATTATACCTTGGTACGCAGCAAATTGTTTTCTCGAGTGCGGTCAGCGGTTATTGGGTCGGAAGAGATATCAGACCACGCTCTGATATGGCTAGATACAGAGATTGGCCCTCCTGCACAGCAGGGCTCGGAGTGGCGTTTTCCCAATTACCTGTGTCAATCTAATGATTTTCACATCTACCTGCAAAGGAAGTGGCAAGAGGTTTTACAGGATAACAAGCAGCATGCAGAAGAGCCTAAGCTCTTTTGACCCACCGGGAAGGCAGTGATCAGAGGGTATATCATTGCGTATGTGAGTGCTTGTTAAAATCGCCTAGCACAAGACATAGTTACTTTAGAACAGAAACTAAGGGTAGCAAAATGCTCCTTTGTAGCACGACCTTCCCTGCAGACTTTCGACTTGTTACAAGCCATGTGAGTAACCCTAAACACACGTATACATGAACACACCTCGAGATCACTTTTGCATACGCAGTGGAAATTTTTCAGATTTGGGAATAAAACAGGGAAACTTCTACCTCGGGTAGTGAAGACGTGGGAGGGACCCCGGTATATACCAACCATCAAAACGCCATCAGGCCACACCACTTCACAAATGGAAGAAATCACAGAGATTTTTGAAGCGCATTTTTGGGAATTGTATGCCTGTCTGGAGGAACACCAGAGGTGGCAGCTTCCATCCAAACTTACTTAGAGCAATCAGTGATTGGTCGCATCACAGAAGATTTTAGAGAAGCACTAGATAGGCCACTTGCAGCTAAAGAGATACAGAGTGTGATAAAAGGCCTTAAATTTAATTCTGTTCCGGGCCTGGATGGATACACGGGGGAATTCTATAAAATGATGTAGCCTCAGTTATTAGGCCCGCTAATGGACTATCTTGATGAAGTTATTGAGACACAGGGGTTTCCAGAGAACGAAAATTCAGCTTTGATCTGCTTGATACCTAAACCAGGTCGCCCTAGAGAGTTACCAGGGTCTTATCGCCCTATTTCGCTCCTTAATGTTGACATAAAAATATTGGCTAAGGTTTTGGCTAATAGGTTGGCAGAAGGGTTACCTGGGTACATTCACACAGATCAGGTGGGCTTTGTGAGGGGGCGTCAGTCTGTACTAAATGTGCGTAGACTATTGCTTGCTATCATCCATTGTCAGGGGAAGGGGGAGCCCCTGGAAGCTGTTAGTTTACACACGGAGTGTGCTTTTGATAGAGTGCACAAGATTTTTGTTTGCTACTCTTTCCCACTTAGGGGTTTTGGGGTGGTTTCTCAATGCAGTTAAGGCTTTATACGCGGGGCCTAGAGCGGCTTTGATGGTAAATGGGTTTCAGACAAAACGGTTTCCAATTCTCTGTGGCACACAGCAGGGTTGCCCTTTATCCCCGTTATTGTTTGTGCTCACTCTTGAACCCTTACTCTGCACATTGAGGGCATCCAAGTTTCTGGAGGGGGTGAAGATGGGGCAGCAAATGATTAAAGTTATGGCCTTTGCGGATGATTTGTTTTTGACTCTCACTAATCCCCAATCATCTGTCCCGCAATTAGTTTCCTTAATCTCAATTTATGGGAACTTTTTGGGGTTCAAACTCAATATTGTGAAATCTATGGCCCTAGCTTTCCCACCCACACTGACTGACACATGGAGAGGGAAATTTCCATTTAGCTGGGTGAATGGTGGAATTAGATACCTAGGGGTACTTATCCCTGCCTATGGCAAGGGAAGAGGGCACGTTTGCCAATTCAGATACTATGTAAACCCAAGCGATGTGGGGGGTTGGGTTTGATCAATGGGAGATATCTTACAGTAGCATGTACTATGAGGCATATTAATGATTGTACATAAGTACATGCCATACTGGGAAAAGACCAAGGGTCCATCGAGCCCAGCATCCTGTCCACGACAGCGGCCAATCCAGGCCAAGGGCACCTGGCAAGCTTCCCAAACGTACAAACATTCTATACATGTTATTCCTGGAATTGTGGATTTTTCCCAAGTCCATTTAGTAGCGGTTTATGGACTTGTCCTTTAGGAAATCGTCCAACCCCTTTTTAAACTCTGCTAAGCTAACCGCCTTCACCACTTTCTCCGGCAACGAATTCCAGAGTTTAATTATACGTTGGGTGAAGAAAACTTTTCTCCAATTTGTTTTAAATTTACTACACTGTAGTTTCATCACATGCCCCCTAGTCCTAGTATTTTTGGAAAGCGTGAACAGACGCTTCACATCCACCTGTTCCACTCCACTCATTATTTTATATACCTCTATCATGTCTCCCCTCAGCTGTCTCTTCTCCAAGCTAAATAGCCCTAGCCTCCTTAATCTTTCTTCATAGGGAAGTCATCCCATCCCCGCTATCACTTTAGTCGCCCTTCGCTGCACCTTTTCCAATTCTACTATATCTTTCTTGAGATGCGGCGACCAGAATTGAACACAATACTCAAGGTGCGGTCACACCATGGAGCGATACAACGGCATTATAATATCCTCACACCTGTTTTCCATACCTTTCCTAATAATACCCAACATTCTATTCGCTTTCCTATTCGCAGCAGCACACTGAGCAGAAGGTTTCAGCGTATTATCGACGACGACACCCAGATCCCTTTCTTGGTCTGTAACTCCTAACGTGGAACCTTGCATGACGTAGCTATAATTCGGGTTCTTTTTTCCCACATGCATCACCTTGCACTTGCTCACATTAAACGTCATTTGCCATTTAGCCGCCCAGTCTCCCAGTCTCGTAAGGTCCTCTTGTAATTTTTCACAATCCTGTCGCAATTTAACAACTTTGAATAACTTTGTGTCATCAGCAAATTTAATTACCTCGCTAGTTACTCCCTCTCTAAATTATTTATAAATATATTAAAAAGCAGCGGTCCTAGCACAGACCCCTGAGGAACCCCACTAACTACCCTTCTCCATTGTGAATACTGACCATTTAACCCCACTCTCTGTTTACTATCCTTTAACTAGTTTTTAATCCACAATAGGACATTTCTTCCTATCCCATGACCCTCCAATTTCCTCTGTAGCCTTTCATGAGGTACCTTGTCAAACACCTTTTGAAAATCCAGATACACAATATCAACCGGTTCCCCTTTGTCCACATGTTTGTTTATTCCTTCAAAGAATTGAAGTAAATTGGTCAGGCAAGATTTCCCCACACAAAAGCCGTGCTGACTTGGTCTCAGTAATCCATGTCCTCGGATGTGCTCTGTAATTTTGTTTTTAATAATAGCCTCTACCATTTTCCCCGGCACTGACGTCAGACTCACTGGACTATAATTTCCCGGATCTCCCCTGGAGCCTTTTTTAAAAATTGGAGTTACATTGGCCACCCTCCAATCTTCCGGTGCCTCACTCGGTTTTAAGGATAAGTTGCATATCACTAGCAGTAGCTCTGCAAGCTCATTTTTCAGTTCTATCAGTACTCTAGGATGAATACCATCCGGTCCAGGAGATTTGCTACTCTTCAGTTTGCTGAACTGCCCCATTACGTCCTCCAGATTTACCGTGAAGTCAGTAAGTTTCTCAGACTCGTCCGCTTGAAATACCATTTCCGACACCGGTATCCCACCCAAATCTTCCTCGGAGAAGACCGAAGCAAAGAATTCATTCAGTCTCTCCGCTACATCTTTGTCTTCCTTGATCGCCCCTTTTACCCCTCAGTCATCCAGTGGCCCAACCGATTCTTTTGCCGGCTTCCTGCTTTTAATATACCGAAAAAAATTTTTACTATGTTTTTTTGCCTCTAATGCTATCTTTTTTTCGTAATCCCTCTTGGCCTTCTTTATCTGTGCCTTGCATTTGCTTTGACACTCCTTATGCTGCTTCTTGTTATTTTCAGACGGTTCCTTCTTCCATTTTCTGAAGGCGTTTCTTTTAGCCCTAATAGCTTCCTTCACCTCACTTTTCAACCAGGCCGGCTGTCTTTTGGACTTCCGTCTTTCTTTTCTAATTCGCGGAATATGTATGGCCTGGGCCTCCAGGATGGTATTTTTGAACAGCATCCATGCCTGTTGTACAGTTTTTACTCTCTCAGTTGCTCCCCTGGTTTTTTTTACCGTTCATCTCATTTTATCATAGACTCCTTTTTTAAAGTTAAACGCTAACGTATTTGACTTTCTGGTTCTGGAATGTGTCAGATTTCTCTGTATGTAGTCTAGAACCTTACCTTTTTTGTAATTACCATTTTAGTTGGCAACTTCACACCATACTAAAGCGCCCCCCACAAAATCTTTGAGCTAACTGGTTTATCCAAGCGACACACGCGGTCTGGAGATGGCTGTGTAGGAGACATCATTTTTCAGCAGCGATGTCCCCGTTCTTGGCATTGCAACATAATCCAGATTTTCCTGCAGGCTCAGAGTCTCCAGTGTTTTCCCGATGGGCCACACTGGGGATACATTATTTGTACAAGTGCTGTCAGAAGATGGCCATTTACAGTCTTTTCAGTACCTCAGGGTTCGGTATAGTTTACCTCACACAGACTATTTTGCATACTATCAACTGCAACACTATGAAAGGAGCCTACCATGGGAAGACCTATGTGAGGATGTGCAGGACACTATGAATGAGGTGCTCATGTTCAGTGCGTAGAATCACATACCGTTGACCTTCCATCATAAATATCTACAAGACTCTACCACAGACATAGATTTTGCAGGTTTGGCGCACCGCTGGTCTGGAGATCTGCCGGCACAGCTATTGACTCAACATATACAAACTTGTTTGCAGCAAATCTACAGAAACACTTGTGCGGCCCAGTTATGGGAGATGCAATATAAGTTTCTTCTACACTTCTACATTTCTCCTCATTGGGCAAGCAGGGCGCAATTTGCGGAAACGGCGAAATGTCCGAAATGCCCAGACACTTGTGCAACATTGTGACACATGTTTTGGTTTTGCCCGAAGGTACACCAGTTTTGGGGACAAGTGCTGCAGGTGACGGGGTGCCAGTGGTCTTGTGTCCTGCCTAGAGACCCTCTGATCATGTTTGAGGTTTACCATCTGCCTCCTCCAATATCTCCAGGCCTGCTGGACTTTTTGCGATGGCTGGTGTTGATAGCGAAAAAAATGTATTTTGCAATATTGCAGAGTATCTGCAATGCCGACACTTTCGGATTGGAGGTCCCAAATGATAACTTTGATGGTTTTGGAACGCCAGTGGGACATAGCATCATCTTCATCCCTGGGAAGGAAATTCAAACGATGTTGGGGGCGCTTTTGGCCTACTTTGCAACCAAGTGTCAAGAGACGTTTACTAACTTAATTTATGAACTGGGTGCTCCTCTACACGGCAAGGGGGGGGAGGGGTAGGATCGAAGGGTGGTTGGGTGCGAGTGATAATATATCTATGATGCATGTGTACTTTTGTAGTTGCCTTGTTCAATAAAAATTAGTTTGATAAAAAATCTTTAATGACAATTTTTTGTTGTTCCTTGACTGCTATAGTTGTATTTAGGTTGTCAGTTCCTTCTTTCTTGTATCTGTCTAAGAAATAGTAGATATACTGTGGGCAAGGTCCAGTAGGGGACCAAGAAAAAGTGAAGAATTTGTATCAGTGGAGTCCAGTAGGAGATCAAGGACAAATTAAGAGTTTGTGTGTCATAGAAAGAAGAATTATTAAATTATCTTTTGATGAAAGCTGTAACCTTGGAGTGAATGAGCTGTGAATGTTATCTGTTATCTGTAATTGCTGAACCAGAATGTACTATATAGGACCTTGAGAAAAAGGTATAAGGGAGGGAATGTGTATATAGTCTAGTGAAAGAAGATAAGGGTAGGCTGTAAATGTTGCATACAATATGTGAGAGAGATGTATATTGTTCACCAAATTTGTAATCATGTATGGAATGTGCAGTCATGCTTGATTATTGCTAATAAAACATCAGAGCTTAAAAGGGAAGTCAGTCAAGCAACACTACTAGGCTTAGCAGCTATGGAAATGACCTCCCTAAGGCCTTAGCTAGCTTGCAAGTACATTTGAATTCGAGGCATATTTTCAAAGCACTTTGGGAGGCTAAGTTCCATATGTTTCTATGGAACTTTGGGAGGCTAAGTGCTTTGAAAATAAGCCTCTTGATGTTCTTGTGCTTTATCCCCATTCTACAGACCTCAGGCGCCAAGACACAAGAGCTGAGGATACATATATTAGGCACCCAGACCAGAACTGGACTACAGTACCCTCAGAGTGGAGAAGTAGCCTAGTGGTTAGTGCAGTGGACTTTGATCCTGGGGAACTGACTTTGATCCCCACTGCAGCTCCTTAACCCTCCATTGCCCCTGGTACAAAATAAGTACCGCTTTGAATGTAGTTGCAAAAACCTCAGAAAGGCAGTATATCAAGTCCCATTTCCCTTCCCTTTCCCTTTCTACATACCCCTTTGTAACAGTTGCTATTGAGAAATCTCACATTTCTCAAGGAACTTGCTCATTCAAATCAACAACATGGGATTAATTACTTCTGCAAACAATCTTAATTTTGCTTAGTTCTACATTAATTTATAGAAAAACAAAGCAATGACTGAGGGTCATTTAAAAGCAGCTTTGCATAGTGCTTGCTAGAAATGTCAGTGATAGTTAATAAATCCAATACATTGAAGAAATGAAACTGATTCATTCTCATGCTTCAAAGTCTCAAGTATTTCTTTAACTTATCTGATGATTTCCTTCTTGTTCAAGTGATCTAATTTCCCTTTTTAACTTGTGCTTGATTATTTTTAATGGCTGATTTTAGAAAACTGTGAACAATTTAAATACAACATAATTAGGACTTGATTTTTCAATTCACTGTTTCCACAAGCTAATCAAATTCAGATGAATGTTGTTGAACACAACTGCTAATGCTTTAAAAAAGTGTGAATAAGAAAATAAATTAACAAGATTTTTATGGGTTTTACATTTTAATAAACAATACTTTATTTTAAACAACTTCTGTATCCTAATCTAGGTAATTTTGTGTCCTTTAAGCCTCATGTTGCTGTTCTACCAGTTACTTATGAAGCAGTGAAAGATCATTATACAGAAAAATTTGTGTGGATGGATATAAACATTTTTCAATTGACTAAAATGCCTACATCTCCCCTAGATCCCTTTCTTTCTCATTACAGTATGTTAAGTCTTTATAAAATATTTTAAACTGTTTCAGTAACATCCATAATTACCTTGCTTTGAGTGAGGGCAGTATTCCAGATCCTCAAAAGATGCAGTTCCCAAAATGAAAGGAACTAGGTTTAACATTGGTTTTATCCTGTATCTCATTTACCATTTTTTGGAGTAAACTGAACACATGCTTTCAACATCATTAGAACCTTTGCCCATCTCAGTCAGTTCTTTGAGCACATTTCTTCATTGATCCATTTTAGAATAACATTTATTTATATGTAGAAAGGGAAAACATAACAAAAATAATATTCTAAATTATATCAATGAAGAAGCATGGTGTTGAGTATAGAAAAATAGCTTATACCCCTAAATACCTTCTGATGGTCCAATGATGATTGCTATTTGAAGTGGTGAACATCTTTATATTGTATCATTATAGTGAAGATGTCAGTTGATTATACTTATTTCAAGAGGTGCAATAGATATGGTCCAGGCATTATCATAGCATCTAGGCCATCTTGCAGACATATTTAAGTTAATTCTGAATACGTTAGAACTGCTTTGGACTAGCAAATAGCAAACAGCGACTTTGAACTGTAAGTGAAATAAAAGGTGCTTTTGAAACAAAAAAAAAGATAGTGATTTATTTAGGAATACATTTGGAGAACCAGCTTTCTATGGCTAGCCATATTCCCCCCTCCCCAATATTCAAAGCTATTTAACTGGCCAGACACGGCAGCTGACCAAATAGCATATCGGCACCTAACTACTAATACTCAGTGGGAGATAGCTAATTATCTCTACTGAATATTGCTGATTAGCACCTAGTATATAACCGGCTATACTACGCAACTTACCTGGTTAGATGCTGATATTCAGAACCTAATAGAATAAGTTTAGTGATCGAATAGGACCGCATATATAGCTGCCTTATGTTTAACCACTAAAAAGTTAACCAATTAGCACTGCATATTGGAAGAACTGTTTTTAGCGGATACCACCCCCCCCCCCCCCCCCCCCGGGATATTCAATGCCGGTTGCCAGAAATGGCCTGGCATTGAATATCTGGGTTTAACACAGGTGGTGGACAACAAAACGCTGTCTGCCATTGGTTGAATATCAGGCCCATCATCTGTAGTTTGGTCTTGTTTCTAGACCCCTTCACAACTTCAACTTTACTCAGAGAAAAGACCCATTGATGATGAGACATTTATTATTCTTAAATCAGTTTCTGTGATGCTCATTATCAGAGTTTCTGTGGTCAACAAGACACATCCAATAATTCCAGGGAAACAGAAGTAGTTTATTCTGTAAGATAGATGATATATAAAAATGACTTGACAAGGCGTGCTGCTTTGGTTGTTCATTGGATGACTGTATCCACTTTTAGCATCTTTGTGAAGTTTTTTGCTACATTTGGGTTTTCCATCTACACATACAGACTCATGAGGCAGGCACTCTTGCCGAAACACAGTGCCATGTCATGTCATTTTTATATATCGTCTGTCTTATGGAATACACTATGTATGACTGCTTCCGTATCCCTTTAATTATTGGATATGTTTTGTTGACCATGCTACTCTTCTGTCTGACTGGTTACATTCATAGTAATCTCTGTTCCTCCACCTTGGTGGTTGTTTTCCTTATCAGGGTTTGCTAGATGTTATGATTATGGAGACAATTCTATAAATGGGTGCACACAGTTTTGTATGCCTTGTATGTGTAATTGCCATCCTAATTAGAATAAACATGCCACAATACACTATCCCTGATATTCAGCTCTATTTAACTGGTAAGAAACATCCACCAACAAGTTAAATATCATTTTTGTGACTAACTGTGAATATTCAGTGGGAGAGAACCAATCAGCTCCTCTATGTTGTGCGACTTATCCAGTTAGGTGTGGATATTCAGTACCAGACCAGGTAAGATTAGTGGTTAAATCCAACTGCATAAACAGTAGTGTAATTTTTAACTGTTTTCATTTAACCTGTCAGCCGCTAAATAATGGCTTAACCGATTAAGTGTTTAATGGCCAAAAAAAATGGATATTCAATGCCAGCTGCAGGGAATGGCCTGGCATTGAATATTTGAGTTTAATGCTGGTTACGGGCAATCAAAGCACTGCCTGCTACCCACTGAATATTGGCAAGGGAGATGTACAAAAGGGTGGAGCATGGGTAGGGGCCTTGGGCATGGCACCAAGGATATGTGTAACATAAGGAGGGGCATAATCGAACGGTGCCGGCCATCTCCGGGGCCGGCTTCAAAAGTGGGCGGAGCCAAATGAATTTTCGAAAAGATGGACGGCCATATTTTGTTTCGATAATACGGTTGGGGCTGCCCAAATGTCAGAGATGGCCGGGTGTAAGATGGCCGGCATCGGGTTTTGCCCATAATGGAAACTGAAGCCGGCGATCTCAAATCTGGCCAAATCCAAGGCATTTGGTCGTGGGAGGGGCCAGGATTCATAGTGCTCTGGTCCCCCTCAAATGCCAGGACACCAACCGGGCACCCTAGAGGGCACTTCTAAAAAGTAAAAAAAAATTAAAATAGCTCCCAGGTGCATAGCTCCCTTACATTGGGTGCTGAACCCCCCCCCAAAACCCACTCCCATAACTATACACCACTACCATAGTCCTAAGGGGTGAAGGGGGGCACCTACATGTGGGTACAGTGGGTTTCATGTGGGTTTTGAAGGGCTCACATTTTCCACCACAAGTGTAACAGGTAGAGTGGGGATGGGCCTGGGTCCGCCTGCGTGAAGTCCACTGCACCCACTACAACTGCTCTAGGGACCAGTATACTGATGTGATGGACCTGAGTATGACATTTGAGGCTGGCAAAAAAAGTTTTTAAAGTTGTATTTTTGAGGGTGGGAGGGGGTTAGTGACCACTGGGGGAGTCATGGGAGGTGATCCCTGATTCCCTCCGGTGGTCATCTGGTCAGTTCGGGCACTTTTTTGGGACTTGGACCTGAAAAAAAAGGGACCAAATAAAGTGGACCAAATTCTTGATACGGCCGGCTTTCTTTTTTCCATTATCAAGCGAAGCCGGCCATCTCAACGCACGCCCCCGTCCCATCCTGCCTTCACTACCGTGCCAACACACCCCCTTGAACATTCACCGGCCCCGCAACGGAAAGCAGTTGGAGCCGGCCAAAATCGGCATTCAATTATACCGATTTGGTCGGATTCAGGAGATCGCCGGCCATCTCCTGATTTGTGTCGGAAGATGGCCGACGATCTCTTTCGAAAATAAGCTGGATAGTATGCTATCAGTTGAGCGTGTTGCATGGCACAATTAAGTGTGCCCACTTAGACAAGCCTTTGACCTAGCATAGCTGTTCATATCTAACTTTTGGTGCAAAAAAGTAGGCTTATACTAGTATTCTATCCAGCTTATTTTTGAAAAAGAAAGACGCCCATATTTCAACCCAAATCGGGTCCGCTTTATTTGGACCCTTTTTTTCAGGTCCAATTCCCAAAAATGTGCCCCAACTGACCAGGTGACCACTGGAGGGAATCGGGGATCACCTCCCCTGACTCCTCCAGTGGTCACTAACCCCCTCCCACCACAAAAAACACACTTTACAAACTTTTTTTGCCAGCCTGTATGCCAGCCTCAAATGCCGTACCCACCTCCATGACAGCAGAACTTGTTCTTTTTTTGTTACATTTGTACCCTGCGCTTTCCCACTATTGGCAGGCAATGGAGGGTTAAGTGACTTGTCCAGAGTCACAAGGAGCTGCCTGTGCCAGGAATCAAACTCAGTTCCTCAGGACCAAAATCCACCACCCTAACCACTAGGCCACTCTATTCTCTGACAGCCTTTCACTGGTTCTGAAGTGGGTCTCGGGTGAGTGTGACACCTTTACTGTTATGCGCACTGCAGAGTCACATCAGCATTGCATTGTGGTGGGTGTAGGGTATTGGGCTCCGTGATTCCACTAGCTTGTGGCAAATGCTCATGATGTTGGTAGTTGGTAGGCTCTACTCCCATGGTGCTTTTCCCTCTGCTTACTGGATCAGAGTGTGCCCTGTTTTGTTTTCGGTTGGCCATGAGGTAGTGGCCATTTTTGTAAGACAGTTTTAGCTCCCTTTCATGTGTTACCCACGTTACTGAAAGTGGGCATTGTACAGCATTCTGTCAGCTCTGACCTACTGCAAATCTGAGTACCAGGGAGACTCTTTGCCATTGGGGCACAACCTCTGATCTGTAGTTAACTGTGAGTAAACGTGCTTATTCGAATAAAGAACGTTTTCGGAGACATTAGTCTTCAGGTGTCAACTGGTGTGCCAAAGTTCTACAGCAGCAACAAGTCCTAGAGGCCTGAGTGTATGCAGGTCCCTGGAGAACTTTTAGTGGGTACCGCAGTGCACTTCAGGTAGGCGGACCCAGGCTTATTCCCCTCCCACCTGTAACACTTGTGCTGGTAAATGTTAGCCCTCCAAAACCCACTGTACCCACATGTAGGTGCCCCTTCATTCCTAAGAGCTATGGTAGTGTTGTACATTTGTGGGTAGTGGGTTTTGGGGGAGGGGGTTGGGGGCTCAGCACCCGTGGTAAGGGAGCTATGCATGTGGGAGCTGTTTCGGAAATCCACCGCACTGACCTCTAGGGTGCCCAGTTGGTATCCTGGCATGTCAGGGGGGCCATTGTACTACGAATCCTGGCCCCTCCCATAGCCAAATGGCTCGGATTAGGACGTTTTTGAGCTGGCTGGTTTTAGTTTCCATTATCATTAAAAAAAAAAACGTCCAGCTCAGAAACGAACAAATCCATGGCATTTCGTCCGTACAAACCGTATTTTCAAAACAAAACAAAGACATCCATTTTTTTTTAAATACGGTCTGTCCCTCCTCTTCACGTACCCATTTTCGGACATAGACGCCCATGGAGATAGGCGTTCGTGTTTGATTATGCCCCTCCAAAACATCTTAAGCACATCTAAGTCACATTATAGAAATGGCACTCATTGTGCCCCATTGTAATGCCTAATTTGAAATGCCAAGTTGTAGAATTACCTCCTGTATATTTACAAATGGTATAAATATAGCTGCAAAGGTGATATGGTGAAAAATGGAGCTAATTTTCAAAAGAATTTTTTTTTTTAATAGTGTCATAAAGCAGCATTTGGACAAAAATCTTTTCAAGAACTTAGTACAAGAACATTACTGGGCAGACTTCTATGGTCTGTGCCCTGAGAAAGGCAAGGACAAATCAAACTCGAGTATACATATAAAGTAACACATACCATGTAAAATGAGTTTATCTTGTTGGGCAGACTGGATGGACTGTAGATCTTTATCTGTCGTCATTTACTATGTTACTATGTTAAATCGGCATTTTCAAAATATGTTTTGCAAATGTCTATTTATGTAATTCATCTGCAGTGCAACCAAATCACAAGGGGTGTGTTGGTGGTGTTTTGAAGCCGAGATTAGGAAGGATTTAGGGCATTCCTAACACTTGGATATATATAGCCATAATGGAACAAAACGAAAATGTCCAGGGTGAAAATCTAATCACTTAGATTGTACACCTGTCTTTTAGATTGTCTTTTAGATTGTAAGCTCCTTGAGCAGGGACTGTCCTTCTATGTTAAATTGTACAGCGCTGCGTAACCCTGGTAGCGCTTTAGAAATGTCAAGTAGTAGTAGTAGTACTTTGTTGTAGACCTGTTTTTAGAATGAATGAGGCATAAAAAGGTGCCCTAAAAGACCAGATAATGACTGCAGGGAATCAGGGATGACTCCCATTACTCCCCCAGTGGACACTGACCCCCCTCCCACAAAAACTCTATGACAGCCTCAGCAGCATGCAGGTCCCTGAAGTAGTGTAGTGGTCTGTGCAGTGCACTGCAGACATGTGGACCCAGGCACATACCTCCCTCTACCTATTAATTTGTGGTGGAAACTCTGAGCCCTTCCAAAATCACTGTACCCACATATAGGTGCCCCCTTCACCTATAAGGGCTATTGTAGTGGTGTACAGTTGGTGGTAGTTGGTGGGTTTTGGAGGGGTTTTTGAAGGCTCAGCAGACAAGATAAGGGAACAACGGTGAGATGTGTACCTGAGAGTATTTATGCTCTCTAGGGCCTTCCTACATCCCAATTGCTCGATTTTCTACATTTTTTCACTTATATATTTTTCTTCAAAAATGGCCTGAAAAGAAAAATGAGCAGAGCACAAAAACGTGTTACAAATGGTATTAAAAAAAAAAGCTAGATATTTTACGATTTCAAAATTGGTCATGTTTTCTATTCATATTTGGGATGTTTAATGCAAAATGTCTAACATCCAACTTGAAAATGTCCCCTATGTCATTTTGTTTAACATTTAATAATATGCACTATTTCATTTACCCCTTAATTCTATAAATGTCACTTCAAATTGAATGCACAAATTTGGGCTTGTGCCTTTTTAAATACATACATGAATAAAATAACCAAACCCTGCAAACAGCAAACACATTCTTGACCTATATAGAAAAGCAGCTCTAATGTTCAGGACTCAAAATAGCAATAACACAGAACAAGTCAAACTGCTACAGTTTCCTACACAGAAACTAAATACTGGAGGAGTAGCCTAATGGTTAGTGCTGTCCTGGAGAACTGGGTTTGATTCCCACTGCAGCTCCTTGTGATTTTGGGCAAGTTGCTTAACCCTCCGTTGCCCCAGGTACAAATAAGTACCTGTATATACTATGTAAAACACTTTGAATGTAATTGCAAAAACCACAGAAAGGCAGTATATCAAGTCCTATTCCCTTCCCTACCTCACAGAAACTACATGCTAGCAGAATACCAAGCAAAACACAAAGAGACCATCCACAAATAAGGTTATGAAGGTGAAAAACTGAAGCAGAGCACATTATCTAAAAGCTTACATATTCCAATTATTAAGAATAAAATATTTTTCTACCTTTGATATTTGAGCATTTTATTTTTCCATTTGCTTTGATCCCAGTTTCTCTTTTCTGCTTTTCTCAATGTTTTCTTAATTCTTTTGTCAAAGTCTCCTGCCAATTTGACATGTCTTCTCTCTGAGCCGACTCTGTGGGTGCTATGGGTGCTTGAGCACCCCCAGTATTGAGAAAATTCCTTGTGTGTGTCCAGGGAGGAGTTATTTCCACTGGGCTTAGCACCCCCAATAATTTTAAAAAGTTGGAGACTCTCTCCATGCCCCTCTCTCCATCTCCACCATCTTGTCCAGCATCTTCTCTCTATGTCCCTGTCTTTATCATCATCCATTGTTTAACATCTACCCTCTCAGTGTCCCTATCCCTCCCCTGTGTCCAGCATCACTCTTCTGTGTCTGTCCCTCTGTTCTCTCCATGTCTAGCATCTCTTCTCAGTGTCCCTGTGCCTCCACATGCCCTTGAACCTTAAACACAATGTTTTTTTTATTTTGCCTCTATTTTTAGTGAGCTCTATTTGTGTGCCCTCTCTAAGCAAATACAGGGGTTGTGTTATAATAATAACAACAGTAAATTATTGCCTTTATATTGATACCTAAGGTTTGATTGATTGATTGATTGATTGATTTTTTTACCTTGCCAAGGCTTTAGACTTGCTATCGGGTCGAGTCCATGTGAGAATCTGGAGCTGATGCTTGGTAAGTGTGGAAAAGTGCATATATTGGCACAGGAGGTAATTCTGAAGTGATAGGAGGAATTGCTGGTGTTTGTGCATATGCATGAGCATGCTGAAGAGTGCTGTGCAGCAGCAGGAGCTCAGCAGTGCTTGGTAGTGGAGGCAGAGGTATGCATACATAAGCACGTTTGAGTGCATTGTCCTGATGGTTGTAAGCAGGAAAGGAAAACTTGGGATGAGTCTAGACCTGAACCAGAGGGTTAGTGATCAAGTGCAATTCTTATGCATGTGCAGGATCTTCTGACATGCCACTTCTAGTGAAAGGGAGGAGTTTATTTGCTTACTTAAAATCTGGTCTGTCTAAAGATTTGAGGTGGACCTAAAGTTGGTGCTTGGCTAGTCAACTGAGCACATGAAGATGCCACGGCTGGAGTGATGGTGGGATAAGTGTTTATATGAGATATGATACTTCTACTAATCCAGTGGAATTAGTCTGATAGAGACATGTTTGGTAGGGGATGTGGGTGATTTTTGAGCAATGCAAAAAATGGACTTTAAATGCTGAATTAGAGGTTGTTGGTAGGGATAATATGGGATTGATTCAGTAAATGGTGCCCAAATGGGCACCATTTATAGAATAGCACTTTGCACCAGGATCTGTGCACAGTTTTGGGCACGAGGATTTACACCAAGTGAAACCTGGTGTAAATCCTCATGTCGAAGTGTTAAGCCCACCGTGGTTTTACTATGTGGCAATCTGGAACAACTTCCGGCTGAAAGTTGGTGCTGGTGGTACTTCCATCTCCAGTGTGCAGCATTTCCAGCACTAGCATTTCCACAGGGGGTTACTGTCGGGTTAGTGTGGGAGCCCTTACACTACCTCAATGGGTGGCAGTAAGTGCTCTCCCCACATGGCCACATGATAAATGCAATCTTACTGTATGGCCATTTCTTTTTCAGCCTTTTTACCTGCTGCAGTTAAAAAGGGCCTCAGAGCATGGCAAAAACAGCCACCACTGCTAGCACAGGGCCCTTTTTACCTCAGTTTAGTAAAGGGGCCCCTAAATTAGGCATGGATCTCCCATATTCTCTAATACTGCATGCATTTTTAGTGAATGCCCCTGACCTGCCCATGCCTCTCCTGTGCACTGAAACATTTATGTGTGATCTTTATAGAATAGCACCTAGCAAGATGAGCATGAAAATTGAAATTTTTGCCAGTCAGTGCTCAATTATTGGTGCTACTTGGCTCTTTACTCAATTAAATTGTGCACACGATTAAATTTGCACGCACAATTTTGAGCACCAATTATAGAATTTGGGGGATGGTGACTAAAAATAAAATTTAAAGAGGCAATATAAATTTAAAGAGGTAATGCATGTGTTGGATGACTGTGTGACTGAGTTTGCACAAATGCTGAATGTTGGGAACTTAGAAGAACTAAATTGGAAAATGTGTTTTTAAAGGAAAACTGAATATTTTAAAATTATAAATTCAGGGAAGGAGTATTGTTATTAAGAGTGTGTGAATGAGTGTTTTAAAGTTTCAGCGTATTTCTATATAGTTGTGCAAATGGAGCACGAATGTATACAGAATTAGAATTTGAAAATATATGCATGGGTTTGATCAGCTGCACAAGCCGAGGTGAGAAAACCCTTTGCAGGAAATCAGCTGCCCGATAATCAAAGGAAAATGACAGCTAAAACGGTACTTAAGTGGCTATCTGATGATATTCGGTGCTGGATATCCAGCTCTCCAGCACTGAATATTGCCACTTAGTGGCTTAAAGATAGCCGGTTATATCGGGCGATATAACCAGCTGTCGATTTTTAAAGTAAGAGCCATAGTTGACTGCCACAATAGGTAGAATAACTTTGGCCGATCTCACTTTAAGTGGCCAGCCATGAATATCAATGTGGCCTAGTGATTAGAGCACCGGTCTTGCAATCCACAGGTGGCCAATTCAAATCCCACTGCTGCTCCTTGTGATCCTGGGCAAGTCACTTAACCCTCCATTGCCTCAGGTACAACCTTAGATTGTGAGCCCTCCTGGGACAGAGAAATATCCAGAGTAACTGAATTTAACTCACCTTGAGCTACTACTGGAAAAGGTGTGAGCAAAATCTAAATAAATAAAGTGGATATTCAATGCCGGTCACCGGAAGGTATTGAATATCTAGAAATAGCACCAACTATGGGAGACAGACCACCTATCTCCTGCGGTTTGAATATCAGGGCCTTTGTTTACAAGAGAAAAACTATTTCTCCTGTTGTGTAGGCTAAAGACATAGAGGGGCATAATCGAATGGGGCGCCCAAGTTTTTATGAGGGGGGTCCTCGCAGGACGGCCCGCGAAGGGGCGGGGAAATCCATATTATCGAAACAAGATGGGCGTCCATCTTTTGTTTCGATAATATGGTCGTGGACGCATAAATCTCAAAATTTAGGCCGACCTTAGAGATGATCGTCCCCGGTTTTCAGCCATAATAGAAACTGAGGACACCCATCTCAAAAACGACCAAATCCAAGCCCTTTGGTCATGGGAGGAGCCAGAATTCATAGTGCACTGGTCCCTCTGACATGCCAGGACACCAACCGGGCACCCTAGGGGGTACTGCAGTGGACTTCAGAAATTGCTCCCAGGTGCATAGCTCCCTTACCTTGGGTGCTGAGTCCCCTAACCCCCCCCCAAAACCCACTCCCCACAACTGTACACCACTACCATAGCCCTAAGGGGTGAAGGGGGCACCTACATGTGGTACAGTGGGTTTCAGGTGGGTTTTGGAGGGCTCACATTTACCACCACAAGTGTAACAGGTAGGGGGGGATGGGCCTGGGTCCGCCTGCCTGAAGTGCACTGCACCCACTAAAACTGCTCCAGGGACCTGCATACTGCTGTCATGGAGCTGGGTATGACATTTGAGGCTGGCAAAAACATCTTTTAAAGTTTTTTTTTTTAGGGTGGGAGGGGGTTGGTGACCAACCACTGGGCAAGTAAGGGGAGGTTATCCCCGATACCCTCCGGTGGTCATCTTGTCAGTTCGGGCACCTTTTCACGGCTTGGTCGCTAGAAAGAATGGACCAAGTAAAGTCACCCAAGTGCTCATCATGGATGCCCTTCTTTTTTCCATTATCGGCCGAGGACGCCCATCTCTTAATCACGCCCCAGTCCCGCCTTTGCTGACACGCCCCCGTGAACTTTGGTCGTCCCCCACGACGGGAAGCAGTTGAGGACACCCAAAATCGGCTTTCGATTATGCCGATTTGGGCGACCCTGAGAGAAGGACGCCCATCTCCCGATTTGTGTCGGAAGATGGGTGCCCTTCTCTTTCAAAAATAAGCCTGTTATTGTGCTATGGATAGGGTTCCGGAAGTGTACTAAAGTAAGAACAATTATTTAACTGATGAACTGAGAGTTTTTGTTAACGGACCAACTGATATTTAAAGCAATTTAATTGGGCAGGAGCTTCTCCTGCCTACATAAATCACTTATCACTTCCTAAGTGGTGATATTCAGCAGCATATCACCAGACAGTGCTACTGAATATCATCACAGATCACCCAACAAAAAAGTGGGCAAGTCAGGGCGGTATGGGGGGGGGGGGCATTGAGAAGGATCTGGGGATTATGTGGATGCCAACAATGTTCAGTTAATATCTGCTGGGACCCACATAACTGTGTTTTAATCTCTAAGTGCTGCTGATTCCCCTCCTGGCCCACTTAATCCCCCTCTTTCCTTATCCCCCCCCCCCCCGCTCATGAGACTCAAATTTCTTCCATTCCCCCCCCCCCCCCAGAATTCCCCACCATCTTGAAACAGATAGGCCAACAAGGATAAACAATTGCCCTTTTCCTTTTCTTTCTTTCTTTTTTGTTAGCTAAGAGTACAAAGTTGTATCATTTTGCTGAAAAAGGAACATAAAGATAAACACAGACACTAATAGAAATGGAAACAATCTCTTGTTTATTTAATTAAAGTTAAACTAGTAGATGCCAGAACTGAAAAAAAGAGATTGAAGTTATCCAGAAAAAGATGTCCTTTGCAATAAAGATAAAGAGTCAAAGTCAAGACAGAAGACATTTAAGTTGTAAACTGCAGAAAAATATTGGTATAGACTTTTGAAAGATAAAGACATAGAGAAATAGAAATATATGCTTGCCTGAGATAAAATTATTTGGCATCCTCTGGGAACCTGTAGAATAAAGAAAAGGAAATTAGTTTTGAAAAACACCATTAAACATATATTTACAGATTACATATTTAAAAAGGAAAAACATTCTATAGAGAAAAAATGCTAAATACCTGAAGTATTTACCCTGTAAAGATCAAAATCCTCATTGGGTTTGATTTTTTTTGGAGTGGAGAAGTGGCCTAGTGGTTAGGGTGGTGGACTTTGGTCCTGAGAAACTGAGTTTGATTCCCAGCACAGGCAGCTCCTTGTGACTCTGGGCAAGTCACTTAACCCTCCATTGCCCCTTGTAAGCTGCATTGAGCCTGCCATGAGTGGGAAACCATGGGGTACAAATGTAACAAAAAAAAAAATAAAGGCCAATATTCAATAATGTGGTTAGCACCTCCAAAACTGTATAAATGTAATCACATATATCTGTCCCTGGATTTTTAAAGCAGATTATATATGGTTAATTTTATCAATATACCCAGTTAACTATCCAGATATTCAGGCATAAGTGACCCATAGCTGTATGTCTTAATATTGGACTTAAAGCCTCATAAGCCAGTTATTGTTGAAAATGCTGCAGACCGCACTGCAATATTTTAGCCACTTGTCTTTGAATATTGTCTGGGACATGAACTTTACCAACTATCCAATATGCCCACAGAAGGCACATAAGATAGCTGGGCAGAAAAGGAGATGGGATTTGTATATCAGGGCTAATCAACTAGGTGGATGGGGGGGGGGGGGGGGGGGAGGGGAAAGCTCCAAGCATATGGGCATCATGCACCCAGTTGTAAATGGCACTGTAACCAGGTATGTGGCACCATGTACCCAGACATAAATGGGCAGATATCCAGAGACATGCCACCATTTTAGCAGTTATGTGGGCCACATTAACCAGGCATGTGCAATAGGCAATTGTGCAGCTCCCCTGTTGCAAAGATAGTGTCCTCTATGCCTGGGTGTTACTCAAGAAATATGGCTCTGAGGAAAAGGCTGCCAAATTTTTCAAAGCCAGAGACTGAGCAGCAGTGCAGAATAGCGCTGAGACATAAGGTTCAACTGTGCTCAGAGGGCTATTGTGCAACTCCCAGTATCTTGATTCACCTTTGGAGGAGGTGCAAGGGTACCTACAAAGGTAAGAATGCATACAGGAGCTTCCTGTGGTCCTTGTAGGCTACACATTGTCATTATCTGACTGCTTCATGGTATGTGGATTGAAAAAAGATGGCATGCCAACCAGTTAGAAGCTGAAGAGTTTGGTAAGTTTGATTCCAAACATATTTTAGGAACAGTTGTCTTTGACCCTGTACTTACACTTATGTGCTTCAAATCTCATTATGAATCAGGATGGTCATCTCAAATATTACGGAACATCTCTGTGTTTCACACCCCAGTCCCGGGGCATATGTGGTAGGGCATAATTGAACAGGGCACCCAAGTTTTCCTAAGGATGTCCTTGCAGGACGTCCCGCAAAGGGGAGGGGAAACCCGTATTATGGAAACAAGATGGGCGTCCATCTTTCATTTCGATAATACGGTCGGGGACGCCCAAATCTCAACATTTAGGTCGACCTTAGAGATGGTCGTCACCGATTTTCAGTGATAATGGAAACTGAGGACACCTATCTCAGAAATGACCAAATCCAAGCCATTTGGTCATGGGAGGAGCCAGAATTTGTAGTGCACTGGTCCCCCTAACATGCCAGGATACCAACCGGGTACCCTTGGGACTTCAGAAATTGCTCCCAGGTTTATAGCTCCCTTACCTTGTGTGCTGAGCCCCCCAAAACCCACTTCCCACAACTGTACACCACTACCATTGCACTTACGGGTGAAGGAGGGCACCTAGATGTGGGTACAGTGGGTTTGTGCTGGGTTTTGGAGGGATCACATTTACCACCACAAGTGTAACTGGTAGAGGGGGATTGACCTGGGTCTGCATGCCTGAAGTGCTCTGCAGTACCCCCTAAAACTGCTCCTGGGACCTACATACAGCTGTCATGGAGCTGGGTATGATATTTGAGACTGGCATAGAGGCTGGAAAAATATTTTACATTTTTTTAGGGTGGGAGGGAGTTAGTGACCACTGGGGGAGTAAGTGGCGGTCATCCCCGATTCCCTCCAGTGGTCATCTGGTCACCTTTTTTGATGCTTGGTCGTAAGAAAAAATGGACCAAGTAAAGTCACCCAAGTGTTCGTCAGGGACGCCCTTCTTTTTTCCATTATCGTTCGAGGACACCCATGTGTTAGGCATGCCCCAGTCCCGCCTTCACTACGCTTCTGACACGCCCTTCTCTTTTGAAAATAAGCCTGAAAGTCAGTCAGGTTTCCATGATATCCACAATAGTCCTTTGTTGCTCAACTTTGTGCTGCAAAATAGGGTTATAATACACAACAGATTTGGCTGGCTGCTAATTCTACCAAACAACTTTTTCCCATCTTTAATAAACTCACCTTTTCTTCTCATCATGCAACTCATATTGAACATCTTTCTTCTGATACAAAGGGTATTTATTTTTTAAGGTGCAGCGAAGGGCGACTAAAATGATAGCGGGGATGGGACGACTTCCCTATGAAGAAAGACTAAGGAGGCTAGGGCTTTTCAGCTTGGAGGAGAAGAGACGGCTGATGGGAGACATGATAGAGGTATGTAAAATAATGAGTGGTGTGGAACAGGTGGATGTGAAGCGTCTGTTCACGCTTTCCAAAAATACTAGGACTAGGGGGCATGCGATGAAACAGTGTAGTAAATTTAAAACAAATTGGAGAAATGTTTTCTTCACCCAACGTGTAATTAAACTCTGGAATTCGTTGCCGGAGAAAGTGGTGAAGGCGGTTAGCTTGGCAGAGTTTAAAAAGGGGTTGGATGGTTTCCTAAAGACAAGTCCATAAACCACTTCTAAACGGACTTGGAAACATCCACAATTCCAGGAATAACATGTATAGAATGTTTGTACATTTGGGAAGCTTGCCAGGTGCCCTTGGCCTGGATTGGCCGCTGTCGTGGACAGGATGCTGGGCTCGATGGACCCTTGGTCTTTTCCCAGTGTGGCATTACTTATGTACTTATGCATTGGCGGCCTCGGAGAATCAGGCTGCTGCTTTAGTCCCAGGTCAGGAGAATAATGCTGCTTGTGAGGTGACTCAAAAGCAGCGTTATTCTCCTGATCCGGGATTTAGAACCCTACTGTACTGAGATCCTGCAGGTTGCTGAATCCTGCGGGGGCATTAAGGCGAGGTAAAGGGCAATCTTTATTCACCTTGTTGAATTCCCCCCCCCCCCCTTAATGTGCTCGCTGGGCTAGCAGGGCATAGCAAATTGTAAATGTGGAGGCTAGGCCATGAGGATTCTCCCTCATATGTGGGTCCTGGACAGGATGATAAAATGGAAGACAAAATTGTTGCAAAATTGCCTCCAATATCAACTTCTCCTTAATCCGAATATTGGTCACTAAGGACAGTCCTACTCCCAACAGATAGAATAGGAATAGAGAGATTACCAGAACACTACACTTCTTAGTGACAAGTGACTTCACAGAATATATCATTTGTACTGCTATGGGTTGAACTGTTGGGATTTTCTCTGCACACTAACAGTGAGGAAATTCTACAGGCTGCACATGATATTTCTTTTATTATTAAGGTTGCTTTTAGTAATGTTTAGTGATCTCCTGTCATTATGATCCTTCTTGATGATATGTTATAAGAGAGTCTGAGTGCTGAGCTGTGTCTGCTGTGATGGGTTTCACCCACACACATTTGCTATTAATGCCTGCAGACAAGTGCTTTTTTTTATTTGCCTTGTTCTGCATTGGTTTATTGCTTTCAGAGAGCAACTGGCATAAAGGGGCAGCTGAGTATAATTTTTATAAATAGATTGTATGTGAGCAACCAATATATTGGCTGGAGCAGATCATATATTTCTAGTTATGATAAGATATATCTATGGTAGATAGCTTTGAATTTAAGATTTTATCTTTAAATGTTCAAGGAATGAATCACTGAGTTAAAAGAAAAAAAAGTATTCAATTATTTGAAGGAGAAGTGTGATATACTAATGTTATAGGAAACACACATGCCTCACAAAGCTTGCTCTGTTACACATCTCAAGGTTAGAGCATCATACCCATGTCCCAGCCATTAATAACAAATGTGGCATTTTATTTTATTTTTTTCTGCAAAACTTTGCAGGCTAAAAGCTTAGACCAAAAAATCAGTATACATGGGCGCTGGGCTTCTGTACTGGTCCAATTCAAAGAGAAAAAATATATTATGAGAAATTATCTTCCTAACGTAAATTCATCTTCCTTGTTGCACAAAATTATGGAAATCCTATTAGAGTATGTAAATGTTGAGAAGATTATAGCTGGTGACTCCAACCAGCCTTTATATTTGATTTTATTCTTATAATCTCACAGTTGTCTCATTTCTGCCAAACTCTACACAGTCAATATCACTGATCTACAGTTTTTTTTAAGAAGTCATCTGCTTCAGAGATAAAATGTGCTATTTATTATGGATTTTGATGTCCTGCATTCAAATATGACAGCTATAACAGTTGATTGGCTATTGTTTCCAAGATATTTAATAGTAAATAAATATTCAAAATGATTTAAGCAGGCAAAAGAGGCTCCTGTCCTGCCCACTTAAAATGCTAACCACTGATGTTCAGTAGCACTTTTCTGGTCAATGCCACTAAATATGAGAACAAACCAGCCATTTTAGAGCCAGGCTGCAGAGGGGTGTTATTAGGCTGGGGTTCGGGAAAATCCAGGAGTTATGCATGTGCCAACAGCGTTCCATGCTGGAACTCACATAGCTAACCAGGCAAGTAGGGCCACATAAAAAGCAGTCCTAAATTTGCCTGGCAACTTTTACGGATCCTGGCACTGAATATTGGCAAAGGACCCACATAACTTCTAGTAGTGGCCAGCATGTTACCAACATCCTCCCCTCCTTTCCAAGACCCTCAACAAGGCTCAGGACCTCCCTCCCACTTCCCCTAACCAGGATCAGATCCCACTTCCTCCCCCCACCCCACAGGGCTCAGGTCCTCCCTCCTCCTCCCTGACAAAGCTCAGATTCTCCTCCCACCCCATGACCAACATATGTTCATCTGGGCTTACTTTCACCTCATTGGCGATCCAGTGAGGTGATGAAGGTGAGAGTAAAATTTCTCTTACTCCTGCCCCTAGAGGCTGCATCTTGAAAATGATCACTGTGACCTCTAGCAGTAGTCTCATGATGCTACAGCTAGTACCATAAGACCACAACTACAGGTTGTGGTAGTCATTTTTAAGAAACAGCCACATATTCGGATTAAGGCTTCACTCCTACCCCCATCATCCTGCTGGACCACCAATTAGGTGAAGGTACCCTGGAGGGGGGCTATTCTGAGCAGGGGTGGAAGGGAGGTTTTGAGTCTTTTGGGGGGGGGGTGAGGGCGGGAAGAATGAACTTTATTGGGATGACAGGGGATCTGAGCCTTTGGGGTGTGTGGGAGGGAGGGACTGAGCCTTGTCAAGGGTGGGTGGAGGGAGGAAGGACCTGAGCCTTGTCGGGAGGGCATGAGCATTATTGGAAGGCATTAGAATGGAGGGTATGCTATTGTTAACATGCAGGCTGATATCAGAAGTTATGCAGTCTTGAACGATATTCATCAGGGACCTACATAAGTGTCTTATGCGGGCCGCAGATGAATATTGGCTGAGAACCATGATGTAACATCTATGGAACTTCTACCATGCTGGTATTTAGGGCTGGAAATGCCCATGATGTTAGTATAAAGGGTTACAAGGTTGTTGTTTTTTTTAGAAAAAAAGACTTTCCTGGACAGGGGAGCCTTAGAGGTCATAGATTGCTGCTGCACTGATCCTGGGTCAGTCCAGAACACTGCTGGGGCAAGTCCAGACCAGCCTCAGATCAAACCTGAACACTTCAGGTTTAATCTGGGGCTGATCTGGACTTGCCCCAGCATCTTCGGGACACATTTTGATTCTTGGTTGATTCTGAGGACAAGGAGCAACCTAGATGGAAGAGGGGAGATATGATTGAGATCTAAAAAATCCTGAGTGGTGTAGAATGAGTAGAAGTGAATCAATTTTTTACTCTTTCAAAGTATGCAAAGACTAGGGGACACTCAACAAAGTTATATGGAAACAGTTAAGCTCTGGAACTCTTTGCCGGAGGATGTAGAAACAGCAGTTAGTGTATCTGAGTTTAAAAAAGGTTTGAACCAGTTCCTGGAGGAAAAGTCCATAGTCTGCTATTGAGACAGACAGACACGGGAAGCCACTGCTTGTCCTGGGATTGGTAGCATGGAATGTTGCTACTATTTGCACTTCTAGTACAAAGAAAAAGGGAGAGTCTAATAATAAATATGGCCATTGTTCAAGCAATCAACTAAGGTAAAGTAAATGCATGCGCTATTCCAAATCCTGAGCCTCCTGGTGTTATCAATCATGTGCAAAACTCTTGTTATTTTTCACTAAATTGAAAACTTTCAATGTATTCAATACTGCTTTCTGATCATACAATCATACGAGTCTGTCCTTGAAGAGCATGATCCAGTTCCCACTCCTTGTTTTTTTTAATTCAAAATAGAACAAGAAATGCTTGAGGTTTCAAAGAGGAGCAAAGCTGGAGACCTCAAAATTGAGTAGCTGCTAATAGCCTGTAACCAATACCAGTAAAACCTAGAAGAATACTGTCAATTTCTAAGCAGGAAATATACATCAGACAGTTTTAGCCCACAGAGAGACATAACAGGTCATAAATTTCACATGGCAGATCATGGTAGCAGAAGCAATTAAAGTCACAGTAACTCACATAGACACAGCGGGAAAAAAAATCAATCCCAACACTATGGCAATTCTAGGCACAGCACTAGAAGTTGCAGAGCTCAAAGGTCACACAGGGCAATCCATTCCAGCAGGTCCGCTATGGGCCCTATTGCTCTTAAACTGCAAATGAATGTAATGGCTGCTAAATCAAAAGTTCTTTATAGTAAGCAAGAAGCAAACTCAAACTAGAAGAAGGAAAGAAAGTTAAGGCTGAGGCTGCTGCCAATGCCACTGCTAATGCTGCCACCATTGCTGCCACCTCTGAACATAAGAAAGAAAAGTTTGATATCACCTAGAAGATGCTCCAGCAATAGGAAGAAGCAGTTGTTCTTGAGGCCCAAGTAAAGGCACTTGAAGAAGCTATAGGGCAAGATGGTGAATAGTGTCAGCTCAGCTACACCATTGCTGAAGATTCTTGAACTTCACATTCCACACACTTGCATCCCTGCAGCATTCATTGCTGCCTCTCACAAAGAGACTGCATCTTCATCTCATCAGCCAGCTGATGAAAGAATGGATAATTATCATCAAAGTGTCATCAGAGATACAGAATTATAGATCATCTGTGACAAGTTGGCACCACCTGGGAACTTTGACACAAGACTTCCCTGCAAGACAATGAACATCCTCAGCAGAACCATCACTGAGCTAGTGTTCCACACCAAGAAGAGACTCAAAGACTTTTCTCTCTCTTTGTGCTGTTTGTTGTTTGTACTGTCTATCTCTCATTTCAGTTCCTGCAAGAGAGAAGTTGCCAAAGCAACAGTGAACCAGAGACAAGCAAGGCATTGCCAAATTTAAGATCCATATATACATGGACTTTTGCATGTTTATAATGTATACAGCTTGAGGAGTTAAATATTGGTATCTATCAATTGTTATGTGTATTAAGTATGAGTATTATTTGTATTCAATTGCATTGTCTGTGTAATTGATAGTACTGTGTATTAGGACTGCCCTTCTTATAGTTTGCTGTTTCCTGTGATTGACTTCTGGTGAACTTTCCCTTTTGGCTCATAGGTCTGAGCAGAGGCCAGCCATCCTTCTCTGTACCTGTGAGCTTTGTGAAAAAGCCCAGTCTTCCTTGCATGCCTTAGTGATCAGCAGCTGCTCTATGGGGCTGATCCCTCCTTAATCTACTGTAATTCCATCAAGAATTTTCACTATCTCCCCAAGTCACCCCCATTTATTTTCCTGGAGTTTCTCACCCTTAGAGGGGCATTTTCGATCATGGACGCCCATCTCTAAGGGCACCCATCTCCGAAGACCGTATTTTTGAAATGAGATGGCCAACCATCTTTTGTTTCGATAATACAGTTGGGGCCACCCAAATGTCAGAGATGGCCAGGTTTGAGATGGCCGGCCTCGGTTTTTGCCCATAATGGAAACTGAGGCTGGCCATCTCAAACCCAGCCAAATCCAAGGCATTTGGTCATGGGAGGGGCCAGCATTTGTAGTGCACTGGTCCCCCTTACATTCCAGGACACCATCCGGGGGCACTTCTAAAAATTAAAAAAATAAAAATAGCTCCCAGGTGCATAGCTCCCTTACCTTGGGTGCTGAGCCCCCCAAATCCTCCTCAAACCCTACTCCTTACAAATCTACACCATTGCCATAGTCCTTATGGGTGAAGGGGGGCACCTACATGTGGGTACAGTGGGTTTTGGGGGGGGGTTTGGAGGGCTCCCATTTAACACCACAAGTGTAACAGGTAAGGGGGGTGGGCCTGGGTCCGCCTGTCTGAACTGCACTGCACCCACTAAAACTGCTCCAGGGACCTGTATACTGCTGCGATGGAACTGAGTATGACATTTGAGGCTTGCATAGAGGCTGGCAAAAAAAGTTCTTAAAGTTGTTTTTTGAGGGTGGGAGGGGGTTAGTGACTACTGGGGGAGTCAGGGGAGGTAATCCCCAATTTCCTCCAGTGGTCATCTGGTCAGTTCGGGCACTTTTTTGGGACTTGGACCTGAAAAAAAAGAGACCAAATAAAGTGGACCAAATTCTCGCCAGGGACGCTCTTATTTTTTCCATTATTGGCTGAAGGCGCCCATTTCTTAAGCACGGCATGGCATGTCCCTGTCCCGCCTTCGCTACCCTTCCGACATGCCCCCGGAAACTTTGGCCGGCTCTGCGACTTAAAGCAGTTGGAGCCGGCCAAAATCGGCTTTCGATTATTGGCCAGCTTCAGGAGATGGCCGGCCATCTCCCGATTTGTGTCAGAAGATGGCCGGCGATCTCCTTCGAAAATAAGCTGGTTATTCTCCTTTCAGTGTTACAGCTTTTCCTCTCAGTTGGGCTGAGGTTCTGGCCATCTCCTTGCCTCTGGAGTGGTTAGATTCAGACACTATAAGCAGAAGGCAACAATTCTTTTCTAAGCTACTGAACAGTAAGTTAGATTTTATTTATTATGAGTACTACAATAAAGAAGATTTGCTTAAGATTTGAGAGTCTGCTGGCAAAGCTTCTACTTGGGGATGGTTTAACTGGCTATTTAGCTATACTATACTCTATACTCAGTGATTATACTCTATTTTTCTTTTGCAAAAGTGATTTATCGCAAGCATAGCAGAAGTTATCTGCATTGTTGAATAAAGCATTTATATTAAGGGCTGTACAGTTACTACTAACATTGATCATTTCTATGGTGCTATTAGATGCATGCAGTGCTGTACATATTAAATGCAAGAACTTTCTCTGTCTCTAGAGGGCTCACAGTCTAAGTTTTTGTACTTGAGGCAATGGAGGATTAAGTGACTTGCCCAAGGTCACAAGGAGCTGCAGTGGGAATTGAACCCAGGTCACCAGGATCAAAGACCACTGCACTAACCATCAATTAGAGATAGAACAATGCATTAAATGTTATTTTCAATATCCAAAGAATACTTTGAATGGACAAAATCTCCTAGAATATATATATGGCGCTTTGAGTTGCCTATGCAAATTTGGATGTGTGTCCACTTTGCGCATGCAACTTAATTGATTAATGAGCCAATCAGTGCTGATGATTGGGCAATAAGAAGCAATTATTAGCATTAATTGGCAACAATTAGAATTTACGCACATATCTTTTAGGCATATTCTGTAAAGAGATACACATAAATTCTAGTGCGGGGATATAAAAAGGGGGTATGGCCATGGGAGGGGCAAGGGTGGGTGAGGGGCATTCCTAAAATGTATGCGTGTTGTTACATTGTTGTAAATGGTTGCACCTAAATGTACTCGAAGTTTGCAGCGCTAAGTGCTATTCTATAAACCTCGCCTAATTTTAAGTGTGGTTTAAAGAATAGTGCTAAGCGCTATTTTTTTTCGGCATCAATTTTTTAGGTGCCATTTTATAATCTAGATCATAGCTTGTGTAAAAGATGATAGGTTAACCATACAGTGCAAAGGTACAACTCTTTAATATAACTCAGTAGGAACTGTGCATCTTCCACTTCATCATCTTGGCAAGTAAAACAACAGTTTCTTTTAGCATTGGTTTTCCTTTTTTTCCTTTCCTGATTTATTTCAGTCTTTCTTTGTTCTTTTTCTATTGATTGTAAGCTTGTAACAAATATAGATAGTGTGACTCTTACTGGAAATCGACATGTTTAGTGCTTCAAAACAGTCATTTTTATAACACCCAAAGCAGTTAGCATCAATAACATGGCTCTGGAGTGCATTGATTGACTTGAAACTACTATAAGGCATGAAGGTAATAAGAAGAACTTTTGTATACAAATGTTATCTGAGATGTAAAAAAGTAGCTACCTATAAAGTATTAACTTTTTCTTTTGAAGCAAAGTAACTTTATTATGAGTCTTATCTTTGATAATGTAGAGAATATCACTTCCTATCTTCCACCCCCAATAATTGGCTGAAACAGGAACAGAAAAACACAAAAGTAAAAAGGATTAGGGTAAGTAAGGTGACTTGACCAGAATCCAGGCTCCATTTTCCTAGATAACAAGTGATTATGATATATCTGTAAGGTGGCTAGTTATGTATATGCATTAAATCAGTAGCACACATTGGATCTAATTCTATATATGTTGCCTAAAGAATCAGCGTCAATCAAAAGCACGCTTAGGTGTATTCTATAAACTGCGGTTAAAGTTAGGCAGTTTATAGAATATGCATAATGCCATTCATGCAACTAAAATTTAGGCACAGTTTATAGAATACATGTAACACTGTGCATGCGACTAAAATCTGGGCACAGAAAATTAAGCCAATGAAAACCTGGGGCCCTGTTTATTTTAGCACAAATGTATTTAACATGTAAACCTATGAACAGAAGAGTATAGTAAGCAAAGTACATATACCTTAAGATATCGTTTATTAAAATGAACATGTGAAACAAGCCAAAAAATGTTGAAAATTCAGGAAAAGAAATCAGAAAATGAACACATCCCTATTAATGGTCATTTCTGATCACTAGACAGAGCTTATTAATTTAATTTGAATTATAATTATTCCAATAAATTACATACAACAATAAATATAGTCTTCATATTCTTTTATTGTTACTGCTCTCTGAATAACTTGGGGAGAACTTTTTTTTAAAACCTGTAAAGAAATACATTTCATTTCTTTTACCCTTTTCCATAGCAATTTCTTCCTTTGAATGTATTCCTGCATATTAGGAATGTATATGGAAAAAAATGGTTTGGTTCATTTTCAGATTTTGAATTATTTATGTCATTCATTTCCATTCAATATAAAGCAGCAAGCAATGGGGTTTTCTATCCACTTTTAATCAAACTTGCTTAAAACTTGCTGGCAGACATCTGTCACAGAAGCAAGAGCACTCAGATAAATCAAGAATGGAATTGAGAACCTTTTATGACTCCAAAAGAGAAGCAAAGAACATTAATAGTAGAGGCAAAACTCAAGTCTACTGCCAGAGGAGCAAAGCAGCATGAGCACTGACAAAGAAAATTATTATAAAGAATAAAATTACAAAACACATAAATAAAAATGGTTTAATGGAACAGAGTCAGCATGGACTCAGTCAAGGGAAGTCTCGCCTTACCAATTTGCTTCATTTCTTTGAAGGCATAAATAAACATGGTGATAAAGGTGAGCCAGTTGATGTAGTCTATCTAGATTTTCTGAAAGCTGTTGACAAAGTTTCTCATGAGAGACTCCTGAGAAAATCAAAAAGTCATAGGATAGGAGGCAATGTTTTGTTGTTGAATACGAATTGGTTATTGGACAGAAAACAGAGGGTAGGATTACACGGCCATTTCTCTCAATTGAGGAGGGTGAATAGTGGAGTGCCACAGAGATCTGTACTGGTACTGATGCTATTTAACATATTTATAAATGATATGAAAATCAGAATGACGAGTGAGGTGATTAAATTTGCAGATGACACAAAACTATTCAAGGTTTTTAAAACATGTGAAAAATTGCAGGAAGACCTTAAGAAATTAGAAGACTGGGCATCCAAATGCTAGATGAAATTTAATGTGGACAAATGCAAAGTAATACATATTGGGAAGAATAATCCAAATCATAGTTACCTGATGCTAGGGTCCACCTTGGGGGTCAGCACCCAAGAAAACGATCTAGGTGCCTATATTTGAAGACGACCAGAGATAGAGCATATGGGCAAAGAACTACAAATAGGTTTAGATTAGAGCCAGTGTTTTTTGAGAAAATGAGCCCATTAAAAGGGTACACAAATAATTATCCAAGCATCTAGTTCTCCACAAAGTACACAGGGGAAATTGATGCTAATAGGCTTATTTTCGAAAGAGAAAGATGCCCATATTTCAACCCAAATCGGGAGATGGGCACCTTTCTTCCGTGGGTACCCAAATCGTTATAATTGAAAGCCGATTTTGGGCACCTCCAACTGCAGTCTGTCGCGGGAACGAACAGTTGATGGGGGCGTGTCGGAGGCATGGTGAAGGCGGGACTGGTGCGTGTTTATCGGCCGAGAGAGATGGGCGCGATCGGCCGATAATGGAAAAAAGAAGGGCAGCAGAAGTGAGAATTTGGGCCGCTTTTTTTGGATCCTTTTTTTTCACAAACAGGTCCACAAAAAGTGCCCCAACTGCCCAGATGACCACCCGAGGGAACTGGGGATGACTTCCCCTGACTCCCCCAGTGGCCACTAACCCCCTCCCACCCCCCAAAAAAGAACTTTAAAACCTTTTTTTTTTCCAGCCTGTATGCCAGCCTCAAATGTCATACCCAGCTCCCTTCAGCAGTATGCAGGTCCCTGGAGCAGTTGTTAGTGGGTGCAGTGGACTTCAGGCAGGTGGACCCAGGTCCATCCCCCCCACCTGTTACACTTGTGCTGGTAAATGGGAGCCCTCCAATCCCCCCCCCCAAACCCCACTGTACCCACATCTAGGTGCCCTCCTTCACCCATAAGTGCTATGGTAATGGTGCAGAGTTGGGGGGAGTAGAATTTGGGGGGCTCAGCACCCAAGGTAAGGGAGCTATGGACTTGGGAGGTATTTTAATTTTTTATTTTACTTTTTACAAGTGCCCCCTAGGGTGCCCGGTTGGTGTCCTGGTATGTGAGGGGGGACCAGTGCACTAGGAATCCTTGCACCTCCCATGACCAAATGCCTTGGATGTGTTCATTTTTGAGCTGGGCACCTTCGGTTTCCATTATCACTGAAAACCGAAACCGCCCAGCTCAAATCCACCCAAATCCAATGCATTTGCCCGGCACCAACCGTATTATCAAAACAAAAGATGGACGCCCATCTTTTTCAAAAGTACGGTCTGTCCCGCCCCTTTGCGTACCCGTCCTCGTAGATAGGCGCCTATGGAGATGGGCGTTCGCGTTCGAATATGCCCCTCCATATCTACCTTCTGTCACACTTCTAGAAAGATGACTCAAGGTCCCTTATTTGAAAGAAAGATTGGAATGCAGCCTAAACATTAATGTATACTGTTCCTCTGTCACAAAGGAACTTCTATTGGCCAGTCTCCAGCGGGGCCGGTCTTAGCAACTGTGGGGCCCTGAGCAGACCAGTTCAGTGGTGCCCCCCTGGCCCCTAGCCTAGCCCTGCCCACTGTTGACAAGAAGCTTTTTTAAAAAATAAAATTTAAAATAAAGACCCACAGATGGTGGATAGGAAACATGGAAAATTCTATAGGATCTGATATCATACCTTCAAAAACAGCATCCTAGTCTATGTTAAAAAAATTATTTTGAGTGCAGTACAATAAGCTCTCTCACTATTTCAAATAGTAAATATATTATCATTGGCAGGAATCATAATTTTACCAATTATCCTCCTTTTAATAGGAAAGCAACTCATTCAAATAAAAATAACTATATGGCCATTATTTTAATTCCAAGAATTCTAGAAACAGTCATCATTTGTTCTTTATGCATCTGGACAATGGTCTGCAACTAAATTTGCAGGGGGATACATTTTGATCCACTGGAGGGTCAAGGAATACTTTTTTGATGGTCTGGTTCTACAAAAATTGTACAAGTAAATACATTCACTAGGTTCTGTACTGATTTTTTAAATATTGGTTGGATAAAAGACTGGAACTGAAAGAAATTAAATAAAAAAAAAAACATCATGGTTGAAAGCGTAGGTGCCAGCTTTGTGGGTGTTGTGGGTGCTTGAGCACCCCTAATATTGTGTAAACTCCATAACTGTGTCCAGGGAGGGGTAATTAACAAATTGAAAAGTTGTCTCATGGTTTGTCCTTCTCTCACTGAGGTTCAGTAGCTACAGTTGTCTTATATACTTTATACCAGAACTGGAGAGACATATGTCTGAATGCTTATTGAATTATATTTTCTACCTTCTTTTCCCACTTAGAGAAAAACAGATTTGAATAGGATTGTCAGTTGAGATTGATTGTATCTGCTGTGTCTGCAAACAGTGTTTCTGACTTGATCTTAAGAATAGAATACCCCAGCATCAGCCCATTACTCCTATCTCCTGAGAGAGCTATTGCTAGTTTCTGGAGTCTTGGGGATGGATCTGTGATTTTCTATTACCAATTATCAGTTCAGTTTTGGTGTTCTTGTTTCCCTGGCTCCTTCAGAGGGGGAAAGGTTGTTAGAAAGTGGCCCAACTACATCTGGGCTGAGAGCCAACTAACCCAGACCTGGATTGTGTTTAGTGCTGTTCACAACAGCAGCAGGAACTGCAGCAGCCTGACTCCTGAAAACAAATGGGTTGGATCATTCCCATTCACAATCACAGTTGCACTTCTCTGGACTCAGTCACAGTTTTTTCACATGGCTGAGCTACTACAGAAGTGCAGTTGTGATTGGTTAGGGAGCCCTGTCTGGTGCCTAAAAGGGCTTTCCTGATTGACCAGATACCAGTAGTAACTCAGACGCTGAGATACTCCCTGCATCCGTCTAATCAAGAGCGCTCTTTAGGTGCTAGACAGAGCTTGGACACTCGGACTGGTTGTTTGACGTGTGGCACAGCAACAGGTAAATCCTGCTGACTAATCTAACCTCCTTGCTGCTGACCAGGTTGACTTGGGAACATTGCGGGGTGGGGGTTCCTTCCAGGAAGACTGATAGACTCAGTGGCACTCTCATACGGGGGTAGCACAGGGCCCCTGGGTGCACAAGGTCCTGTGTGGCCGTCCCTACCTAAGACTGGCCCTGATTCCTAGGTTCTAGAGGGTGACCAAAACTGGGGCTTTTGGTTTTGTCTAAAACAGAATCTTAAACTGAAATTCACCACTTGGTTTTGCCAATGCCAAAACTGTCCCCCGCCACACACACACAGCTGCTGCCTTAAGCCTGTCCCCTCAGACCAGCCATTCCCCCGGGCCATTCACCAACTCCACTCTCTAACCACCCATGGGTCCTCCCAGGGCCTACCTTTGTAAAGCCCAGGTGGTCTAGTGACCTTTTTGGGGAAAAACAATCCCGAGTCACTCTTGTCTTTACTGGCTCCATAGTCAAAATGGCTGCTGCGACTTTCTGCAGTAGCCTCGCAAGACTGCCATTTTGTGTTTGGAACCGGCAAGGGTAGGAGTAATTTTATCATTTAAGCTCCTTCTTTTTTTTTTTAAATATTTCTTTATTCAATTTTAAATTACATATCTCCAAGATTCTGAGATAATCAAGAAACATAGAAAAAGAAAAACATCACAAATATTTAAAGTAAATAAACAATAATCTTATGCCTACAAGTTAAAGAAATAAAGATCCAAGGTATCAGAAATAAACTGTTACAGGGAAATGTAAATAAAAATTCCAATCAAGAAGATGCTTTCCCCGAATACTATCTTGAGCCTACCCCTAATAGCGTGCTTTCAGGATTATATTATGATATTAATTTCTTCTTTAGCAACTAGAAAATCATTTAGCTGCTTTGGGTCAAAAATTTGAAATTGTTTATCCTCATAAACTACAAAGCACAAACAAGGAAATCTAAGCACAAAATTGATACCCAAAGCTTGTATTCTGGGCCAAAATGCCAAGAAAGTTTTTCACCTTATCTGTGTGTGTGTGTGTCTCTCTCTTGAAAGATCAGGAAATATTTGCACTTTTGATTCCAAAAACTATGTCTCTAAATGTCTAAAGGAAAGTTTCAAAACTGCATTATGGTCTGCTTCCAAGGCAAAAGTCACCACCACCATAGTATTTCTCTGTGTAATAACATTGAGTGAGAATTGTATAAAAAGATGTGAGATTCAAATTATCCACCTCCTGTCTCCAAGAGGGATCTCCCACTGATCTTCTGGAGCTCAAGGTATACTGGGCTCATGTAATGGGGGTAATGAGTCACTCACCATCCCCAGGACCTCACTTAAATATTTCATAACCATGTCCACTAGGGAAATTACGGGTGACTTAGGAAAATTGAGAAATCTCAAGTTATGTCTCCTAACCTGATTTTCCAGGAATTCCATACGATGGTGTAGATAGACTGCTCCCAAATTCTCCAAAGTCTGACGTTTTATCTCTAAAGACTCCACTTTAGAGGATGTTGGACAGATACCTGATCCTGGAGCAAAACTGCCTCTGAAATAACCTTAATATCCTAGTATTTTCCATAATCAAGGACTGCAAGGAAGCATGCATATCATGAACAATGTCTCAAAGTGACTCAATGTCACTAATACCGTATGAAACTGAAAGAAGCCAAGAGAGAGATAGAAAGCGTAAGCGGAAGAACAATGACTAGAAATGTAAGGAGGGGCGACAAAAATGTCTTCAGTTATATTAGTGAAAGGAGGAAGACTAAAAATGGAATTGTGAGACTGAAAGATGATGTGAAACGCTATGTGGGTAATGATGAATAAAAAGCAAATGTGCTCAACAAATACTTCTGTTTTCACTGAAGAAAATCCTGGAGAAGGACCATGATTGACTGGCAAAAGTACATATGAGAACGGAACGGATATAGCACCGTTAACAGAAGAGAGTGTTTATGAACAACTTGAAAATCTAAAGGTGGACAACGCCATGGGACCAGACGGGATCCTTCTCAGAATATTGAGGGAGCTCAGACAGGTTCTGGCGGGTCCTCTTACAGATTTGTTTAATAAATCCTTGGAGATGGGGGAGGTTCCATGGGATTGGAGAACAGCAGATGTGGTCCCTCTTCACAAAAGTGGTGATAGGGAAGATGCTGCAAACCACAGGCCGGTAAGCCTCATGTCGGTTACTGGAAAAGTAATGGGAGCGATGCTGAAGGAAAGGATAGTGAATTTCATGGAAGCCAATAAGTTGCAAGATCCGAGGCAACATGTTTTTACCAAAGGTAAATCGTGCCAAACAAATTTATTTGAATTTTTTGAATGGGTGACCAGGGGATTAAATCAAGGACATGCGGTAGATGTAATCTGCTTAGATTTCAGTAAAGCCTTTGACATGGTTCCTCACAGGAGGCTCTTTAATAAATTTGACAGGCTGAAGATAGGACCCAACGTGGTGAACTGGATTAGGAACTGGTTGGTGGACAGACGCCAGAGGGTGGTGGTTAATGGAATTTGCTGTTTGGCAATTAAAATTCAATACGAAGAAATGCAAAGTGATGCACTTAGAGAGTAGAAATCCATGGGAGACATATGTGTTAGGCGATGAGATTCTGATATGTACAGGCAGGGAAAGTAGTATCTGGGGTGATAGTATCTGAGGATCTGAAGGCGACGAAACAGTGTGACAAGGCAGTGTCCATAGCCAGAATGATGCTAGGCTGTATAGAGAGAGGTGTGACCAGCAGAAGAAAGGAGGTGTTGATGCCCCTGTACAAGTTGTTGATGAGGCCCCACTTGGAGTATTGTGTTCAGTTTTGGAGGCCATATCTTGCTAAGGATGTAAAAAGAATTGAGGCAGTGCAAAGAAAAGCTACAAAAATGGTATGGGATTTGCGTTACAAGACATATAGGGAAAGACTTGCTGACCTGAACATGTATACCCTGGAAGAAAGGAGAAACAGGGGTGATACGATACAGACATTCAAATATTAGAAAGATATTAATCTGCAAACAAATCTTTTCTGGAGATAGGAAGGCGGTAGTACTAGAGGACATGAAATGAGGTTGAAGAGGGGCAGACTCAAGAAAAATGTCAGGAAGTATTTTTTCACAGAGAGAGTGGTGGATACTTGGAAAGCCCTCCCGCAGGAGGTGGTGGAGATGAAAACGGTAATGGAATTCAAAAATGCGTGGAATAAACATAAAGGAATCCTGTTCAGAAGGAATGGATCCTCTCTCTCCTTTGTTTGTAGCATTCCATCTCCTGAATATCAATTTAAATTTTAGCACTAGTATTTGAATTAAAATATATATGCAGTAGTGCTATATGGATACACAACAGTATTAAATATATACAATCACCATACTAGCACTATTGGCTCAAGTCAATAAAGGGCACTAAAACTTAAGCTTAACCTTTGAGGGCTAAGCACCAATTCTATGACAGCAATATTTGCATGGTTGCTGTTATAGAAGACTAGCATAAGTCTACATTTTGGAGCTTATTTCTAGGCTTGAACACTTAGGCCATGTGAAGAGCTGGTGTAAATGTCCGTGCCAAATACTGGCCATACTCAAGTAACTGTCAGTATTAGATAACTTAGCACCTAATTGTTTGGCATAACCCTGGCCCACCCATACCCCTCCCGCATCCACGCTCCCCCCTTTGGAGTTGCACACCAAAGAAATTAGGAGCTAGCCCCCGGATTCTATAAAGGCACCCAAAGTTGGACACTGGAATTTGTGTGCAGATCTGAGATTTGCATGCAAATCAATTAATTAATAGGTGTCACGGTTGTGACTGTATCCCATGCCTACACTCACCTCGCCTCCTGGTGACCAGGCCCTATGGCTGCTGTGGACTGTATTCTTCCTGTTTCCCAAACATGTTCCAGAGTTCATTCCAGTCCTAATCTGATGTTCCAGCATTCCAGACTTGCTTTGGGGTTCCTGCAGCCAAGCCTCACTTTGATGCTCTTGCAACCAAGCCTCGTCCTGGTATTCTTGCAGCCAAGCCGTGCTCTGGTGTTTTTGTTGCCAAGCCTCACTCCTACTTGTGACCTCATCTGTAATTGCCTTTATTAAGCACCTGGGAACTTTCAGGCTTGCCTTTGCAACAGAGGTCTTCAGATGAGTTTTTGTCTGTGTGTGTTTGTTGTAGTTCCAGCTCTTCTAGTTCTTGTCTTGCCAGTCTTCAACTTCTACTCCAACCCTGCTTGTTCCAGCCCTGCAAGCCTTCAGCTTCAGTTCTAATCCTGCTTGTGTCTGCCCTGTTTGTCTTCAGCTTCAGTTCCTCCACTGTTTGTTCGAACTCTGCCTGCTTTCAGCTTCCATTCCAGCCCTGCCTATCTATAGCTTCAGCTCCAGTCTGGTTGTTCCAGTCCTGCTTATTCTAGCCCTGCTAATCTACAGCTTCAGTCTGGTTGTTCCAGTCCTGCTTATGCCAGCTCTGCCTATCTACAGCTTCAGCTCCAGTCCAGTTGTTCCAGTCCTGCTTATTTTATTATTTTTTTTCTTACATTTGTACCCCGCACTTTCCCACTCATAGCAGGCTCAATGCGCCTTACATATTATATACAGGTACTTATTTGTACCTGGGGCAATGGAGGGTTAAGTGACTTGCCCAGAGTCACAAGGAGCTGCCTGTGCCTGCAGTGGGAATTGAACCCAGTTCCCCAGGACCAAAGTCCACCACTCTAACCACTAGGCCACTCCTCCACTTATTCCAGCCCTGCTCATCTACAGCTTTAGCTCCAGTCCGGTTGTTCAAGTCCTGCTTATTCCAGCCCTGCTCATCTACAGCTTCAGTTCCCATCCTGCTAGTTTAGGTTCTGTTTGTACCAGCCTGTCTGTGTTCAGCCTCGCTTCCTGTTTGGGTGGTTCACCTGCTGCTGCCGGTCACTGGCAGTGGTCCAAGGGCTCAGTACTCCGGACTCCGTGACAGTCAGTGACAATAGACGATAACATAAGAACATAAGAATTGCCATACTGGGTCAGACCAAAGGTCCATCCAGTCCAGTATCCTGCTTCTAACAGTGGCCAATCCAGATCACAAGTACCTGGATGATAAAGGCACCTTATCTGTCCCTGGTGGACTCAATCTCAGCTTTACCAAAGCTTTAACATTACAGGGGTAGGTGAGGGAGTCATGAGTTGTTGAGGTGGGAATTGAGTCCAGTTCCACTGGCTCCCAGGCAGCTGCCCCAACCATTAGGGTTATGTTCCAGCCAAAGCTCCAAACTGTTCCAGCCAGAACTCCAAACAAGCACCAATTAGACAATTGGTTTTAACAAGGTTTTCATTGGAGTTGCATGTGGATCTACTCTGCAAGCTGTTCTATAATGTGGTACCTAACTTTTCCTGCACACAACTAGGAATGACTATCGGAGGGACATGGGCAGGTCGTGGACATTCCCAACTAGTTAGGTGTCTTGTAATAGGTGTCTTGTTATAGAACAATGCCTATCCACACCTAACTTTGGGTGCTAGACTTACGCTTGATAGAACCAGGCGTAAGTCTGTTGGCCAATGTTAGATGCAATCTGTGCACTATGTAAGTATTGTATACTACTTATCATTTCTAAAGCGCTACTAGATGTACGCAGTACTGTACACTTGAACATGAAGAGACAGTCCCTGCTCGACAGAGCTTACAATCTAATTAGGACAGACAAACAAGAGATAAGGGAATATTAAAGTGAGGATGATAAAATAAGGATTCTGAGGGTTAGGAGTTAAAAGCAGCATCAAAACGGTGGGCTTTTAGCTTAGATTTGAAGATAGCCAGAGATGGAGCTTGACATACCGGCTCAGGAAGTCTATTCCAGGCATATGGTGCAGCAAGATAAAAGGAACAGAGTCTGGAGTTAGTGGTGGAGGAGAAGGGTGCAGACAAGAGAGATTTACCCAGTGAACGGAGATCCCAGGGAGGAATGTAGGGAGAAATGAGAGTGGAGAGGTATTGAGGAGCTGCAGAGTGAATGCACTTAAAGGTCAATAAGAGGAGTTTGAACTGTATGCAGAAACGGATAGGGAGCCAGTGAAGTGACTTGAGGAGAGGGCTAATATGAGCATAACGACACTGGTAGAATATTAGTCGTGCAGCAGAATTTTGAACAGATTGAAGAGGAGAGAGATGGATAAGTGGGAGACCTGTGAGAAGCAAGTTGCAATAGTCTAAGCGAAAGGTGATGAGAGTGTGGATGAGGGTTCTGGTTGTGTGCTCAGAAAGGAAAGGGCAAATTTTGGTGATATTATAGAGAAAGAAACAACAGCTTTTAGCAGTCTGCTGAATATGTGCAGAGAAGGAGAGGAAGGAGTTGAAGATGACCCCAAGGTTACAAGTTGATGAGACAGGAAGGATGAGAGTGTTATCCACAGAAATAGAGAATGGGAGAGGAGGAGAGGTTGGTTTAGGGGAAAAGATAAGATAAGATATAAAGATCAGGCACCCTTTATAGAATATGGGCTTCATATGGATCTTCCTGGTGCCTAACGTTTGAAGCCATATACAGAATCCAGTCCTAAGTTTATAGAAGCGAGGCATATGTCATTTACGCGCATACAGTAACTAGAAATTAGTGCCTGTTGATGCCAATTATAGGTACTTAATGCCAATTTAGTGCCAATTATCTAATTTAATTACATACATAAATGACCTCTGCACTTCCAATTGTGCATTCAATGTTTAGCACCCTTTATAGACTTTGAGGGTATGTGTTTAATTTTGCCTGCTATAACTTACCTCAATAGCATTTAAAGATCAACACTGTCCAGTTAATTTTTTGTTCTACCCTCATTTTACCATCTTCCTGTTCTTTTTAATGAACAATATCAGGCCATTCAGTTGGATTTTTAGCTCAATACTATCAATAAAAGCTGAAAATCCACAAATAGGCAAACTAAAGGTTCTCCAGCTGCCACGTTATCTATTTATCTATTTATTTATTTATTTTTTACATTGCTTACCTCTCAGTTTTTTCTTCATTGCTCTGTAAGATTAGGATTTAGCTCTTACATGGCTGTATGATTTCCTCCTTTTCAGTTTTTATCAGATTCTACTTCTTGCTGAGTTCTGCTATCATTTCATTTCTTATTTTCTGAATAGTATATGTGCACCTTTCTGTAAAGTCAGAGTTGTATGTTGTTGCGCTACAATTTTTCAGCTAAAATCCTTTAGGAATGACATTATTCTTCACTCCAGGGAGGCCCCTCAACTTATTCCTCTGCTTCTCCTCTCTTTAACAAGGCCTCTTGATAACCCTGGAGCTAAAATGTATAACAAATATGTCCTCCCTCCAGTCTCAGTAAAAGCAAGTTGTTAAGCAAGTACTTTTTTTTTTTTTTTTTTTTGTTACATTTGTACCCCGCGCTTTCTCATGAACCCCTCCCCCCCTTCCCTAAAGAAAGGGGATTTGGAGAAACAGGGAAAATGAAATATTTGGTTAAAGTGATTTGGAAAACAGGGTAGCTCTCTGACTGAGGTAAATTATAACTGACATGGTCTGTGCTGCTCTGGCAGCAGTGTTGTCAGGTAGTCCTGGAAAAACAAGCACATTTTGCTTAAAAAATAAAAACAAGCCAAAAACAAGCAATATCAGTTCCAAAGTAAGCCCATTGTTTAAAATATGCTGTGAGGTTTAATCACATGCTAAAACACTCTATGATAAATAGCTGGCTAGTTTGGCTTGGCTGGCTGGCTTACTTACTTACTTACTGGTTTGCCTGGCTATCTGGGCTGTTTTGCTGTGCTGGCTAGCTAGCTAGATGCGTTGGCTAGCTGTGCTGATATGCTGTACTGGCTAGCTGGACTTGCTGGGCTGTGGTTGATATTCTTGCTAGCTGGGCTGGCTTGCTGTTCTTGCTAGCTGTGTGGGCTTACTGTGCTGGCTTGCCTGCAGGGTTTGGCTGGCTTGCTGGCTCCTGCTGTGACCAAAGTACAATGATTATACATTCTCTCTCACTCATGTTTCCGGTTTCTGCATGGGACCAAAGACAGAGACTCTGATGTGTTTCCAGTTTCTGCATGGGATGAGTCAAAGCACCAAAGAAAACTCACCTCTGCAGAGACTGATGTGTTTCCTGCTTCTGGTTTCCATATAGGATGAGTGACCAGGTTGCATTGCAGCAATAAAGAGAACATGCTCAGGAAAAAATTCCTCCTTCATTCATTCATGTGCTGCCTAACAGAGGCTGTGTGAGCACATGCAGCTGTAATGAATGTACTCAAAGAGATAAGATGGGAGGGAGAAGGGTCAATGCGAGCAAGTCAAAAGGGTCCAGATAATGGTTCACTGACTAATCAGTGTAAGCACTTCCTGGCCTCCAGGATGGTCAGCACATTTACCCTTCCTCTATTCTGCCCTGTCAACCAATTGGTGTGAGCCTTGGATGGGGTAAGATCAGTCACCTAGATAGGATAAGCTCCTTCTAACTCCCAAAGCCAATCAGAGAGAACACCTATAGCTATAATGAATGTGCGTAAGGTGGGAGCTGGAGCATGAAGTAACTCTGTGTTGCCAACCTTGCTTATTTCCCATTAATGGGAAAAAGCCCCAAAACGAGTGAGTTTTAAAAAGCCCAAAAACATGCTACCTGCGAATTAAAAAAAACAACAACAACCTGAGAGTTAAAATTAAAAGAAGCCCAAACTTGCAGGAAATAAGCAAGGTTGTGAAGACAGGGAACAGTTCTCTGGAAAAGTAACATTTTGATACATTAGTGAACAGAACAGCTCAGGGGGTTGGATATGTAAATTGCTCACTGTAAAGAAAAGCAAGCTAGTTATCATATTTAAACACTTTGGAAATGACTATCTATTAAAGTTAGTGAATAAAGTTGTGGGTTAATAAAGCGCACACACTAAATAAAGGTAACTAAAGTTGGTTATGGGATAATGAAAACTCACCTGAATATAATCAGAGCAGTCTAGCTGTGATCTCCTTTGAAATCTGATATTTCAATCAGCTTCTCAAATATACAGAGATTATGTTTAGGATCTCTGTCTCTTCGCCTTTTAGCTGAGAGGGGGGTATGAGGAAACAATGTGTTTTAAGCCTGTAAAATGTATTGGATATTTTCCTGCATTAATTATATCCTGGTGTATTTCTCCTATTTAGTCAGCAGATGGTGTTTCTTTGCTGTAAAGCTGTTACAGAGAAATAAATGTTATTTTCTTTAGTTTTAGCACACAAACAGGAAGCAAAAAGCAGTATATTTTTGAAATTTTCTTGTTTGGGGATCTTATTGGTTCAGGAGCTCATTTTCATTTGGAGAATACTGGCATTTGCTCCAGTCTTAGATAGGAAGAAGAGAGAGAGAGAGAGAGAGAGAGAGAGAGAGATCTTTTGCTAAGGCCCTGTAAACAGTTACATTTGATAACTTGTGAACAGCTATAGGTCCTGATCTTCTCAGATACTTTTTAGAAAGTAAACAAATGTTTAGTTAGTGTTATAATTGATCCATATTTCAGTTACCTGTTACTGTTTGCACATTTTTTGTAAACTGTTCAATTTTTAAAGACAACAAACAATTTAGTTTATTGCCTCTTTGTCTGAACTGATAAAGAATCCTGGTGGTTTGTGTGTTGGGTCTGTGAGTGCTTTTTGGGAACTGTAGGATCACTGAGGATAATTTGAGAGTGGGAGACTTGCCCAGAGGTGGTTGTGACCCAGTCAGCGGGAGGAGGGTGCTAGTGTAGAGCATGAGCGTCAGGCGCAGGTGGAACTGAGCTGTGCTGGGGATAGACCAACTAAGTGGCCATGGGGTAATCCCAGGTGGGTGGCTAGGCATTATGTGACAAGAGACTTCCTTCTATTGGGAAAACTCTGAAACAGCAGGCCACAGGCGCTAAAGAGAAAAGAGGATGGGACTTGATATATTGCCTTTCTGTGGTTACAATCCAAGCAGTTTATGTATTATACAGGTTCTTATTTTGTACATAGGGCAATAGAAGGTTAAGTGGCTTGCCCAGAGTCAGATGGAGCTGCAGTGGGAATTAAACCCAGTTTTTCAGGATCAAAGTCTGCTGCACTAACAACTAGGCTACAAAGGGCAGGAATCAGAGATCTAGACTCGCACAAGGGTAAAGAGCTGTGGACTCAGTAGGGAAAGGACACATGGAGGCTCCTTCTGAAGAAAGAGGATGGCCCACCAGGAAAAGGAGGGAACCCAGTGGCACAGCAACCCTTGGGAGCAAACTCAGGGTGAATCAGAAGACCTCTGAGGGCACAATTGTTATCCAAGGCCCAGAAGCAGAGTGGCCCTTGAGAAAAGGCGCATGGGCAGCCATGGACTTGTTGCCAGGCTCATTCAGTTGTAGCTATGTGACTGGTTTCCCACATAACACTTCTCTTTCCTAAAAGAGAGGTGTTACGTGGACATCCTGCACATCCTAGGTAGCAAGTCTAACTCCATTTTTTAGGGTATAGACATTTATTCCCCTTCTGAAATGGGGAATGTGTGTTTATTTTTAAGCCCAAGTCCCATCTAAATCACACCCATACCACACTCACTTGCTATATGCATGTCGTTATGACAGTGGTTCCTAAACCTGGTCCCGGAGGCACCCCAGGCAGTCAGGAGTCAGGATATTCAAATGAATATTCATGAGAGAGATTTGCATGCACTGCCTTATTGTGAATGTCAGGATTGCGGGAGGTCAAAATTATTGCTGGACATACTTATATTAATATGAAACCAGCTTGACATACTTAGATTAATAGTAGACCAGCTTCTGACCTCTGAGAACCACCCCCTCCCTCAGGAAGCACTAAGGATGGCACCAAATGGTGGTCAGAGGCCTGATAGCCCTTTGGTTTCTCAATTACTCTTGATTAACATATATTTTGTTCCATCTGGGAGCAGGGCTTCAGAGCAACCAAGGCCAGACATAGAGGCTCCATCACTAGGGATTTCAAAGAGGTACAACCTATGAAATTTGTCACCTTTCTTCCTGACTTCAAAGAAGCTTTCCTGACTTCAAAAAGTAATCTGGAGTTCTGTAAAGGAAATAACTGGGAAGGAGAGAAGTTATTTGATCTCTTTCTGCTCCTGTTCCCTCTCAGTTCTTATTAGGTAAAAAGCAGAGCTCAGGGCACTACTTGAGGGCTGTCTTTCTCTGTGCAGCAGAGCACAGAGCTCTGCTTGGGGTCTACTGCTTCTCTCTCTGTCCCGGGCACTTCTCTGTGTCAGGGCACTACGTATCCCTCTTTCTTTCTCCCTGCAGCAGAGTGCACAGGACTCTGCTGGGCTGCCTTTGTTTCTTCTTTTTCTTTCTCTGCACACCTCCATCTTTAGCCACCAGAGCACCTGGCTCTGCTCCCCCCATTCTCAGACAGCCCTATTCCTTCTCTCTTCCTCTGAACAAACATCCTATCCTTTCTTTCTCCCTCTAAACACACACCCAGAGACAGCCTGTACCAGTTACCTGTACTAAATGCTATGAACCTATACATAACTGCAAATATACTTTATATACCCAAACCCGTGTGGATTGTGCATTCTTTGAGAACCCACTGCCTCTGCAAACTGGACCCGGGACCTACCCTAGACAATGATTGCTGACAGTGGATATCCTGAAAATCTGACTGGCTGGGGTGCTTCCAGGACCAAGTTTGGGAACCACTGCCTTAGAGTTTAGATGTTTATATCCCGACTTTGTAAATCTGAAACATAGACAGTTATGCAATATAAACCTCTAAGTGCCAGTTTATTGACATCTACAACCTGAACAGTGCTTCTAAACTAAGTACCATGTGGGTTCTATTCCCTTATTTCTTGTTTTAACAAAGAATAAATTGATTATCTCAGGTTCACTTGGAACTCATGTAAGTGCTTCGCAGCAGGAAAGGAAGTGTTTCTTTTTCTTCAGTGGTAATTTCTTTCAAAATACCTTAGAATCACAAATTGAGGGTTGAAGTTCAATGATTTATTCTATATGTACGATAGAGCAGCTAATGTTCCTTTACACTGTAAAAGCATTAATATGCTATAATTTTGTGTTTTATCATTGATAATGAAAAGTTTCAATTGCAAGTACTAATAAATATTCCAAATATAATGTCTACCCTGTATGTTATAAAGCTGTAATTTGCTGAAAGTTTTCTTTTGATATTTCATGCCATAAATCATGAGTCAAGCTTAAGTAATTTATATGTGTCATCAGATTCCTTGTGAGAAATTATTACCCTGTGAAGTGCAACTTTAGTATATTTAATTTTACATAGATTGGAATACAGTGAAAATGAAAGCCAGCTGTTCAAAAGTGCTGATAAAAAACCTCACTATGTCATTATATTGGGTTAATCCTTTTCCTAATACAATACTTAGGGGTCCTTTTACAAAGCTGTGGTAGAAAGAGGCCTTAGTGCACTCTTACACAAGTCTTTCCCACATGCTATTTTTACCACTGCCATAAAATGTCCAATTTTCCAGCTTTCAAATTAAAGGCCACGTGCTAATGTTTCCATTATCACAAGGTCATTAACATACATTAGCACGTGAGCCCTTACTGCCATCTATTTTGTAGGTGGTAAGGGTGCACATGCTAATCCCACAGTAATCATTTAGCGTGCGGCAATGTAGATGTGCTAACAGATTAGCACAGAAATGCCCCTGTCCGCTATGAGACATACCCCTCCATGAATAGCTAAACATTTTTGTAGCATATGGTTTACTTGTGCACATTGGGAATTTACCTCGGGACACCTCAGTGTGTCCCATGGTAAGCCTTTTTAAGCTGCAGTAAGCATGTTCTAGTGCTTACCGCAGCTCAGTAAAAGAAGCCCTTAGTGAGGCAAGATGAGCTACTCTTAAACCACTGCAAGGTTAAAAGGCAAAAAATGATCATAAGCAGTAGTAAGTATAGGAGGGTAGTAGGCTGTGACAAAATAACAAAAAGCAGACTGTACCCTACTGTCAGCCTCTGCTGTTTTGCGTTTCTGAACGTAATGATTCTCTGATATTTTTCTTGGGGCCTTGTTTACTAAAGTGTGCTAACATTTTTAGCCTGTGTTAATGCTAGAGACACCCATATATTCTATGGTGTCTCTAGCATTAGCGTGCACTAACTTTTAGCATGTGCTAAAAATGCTAGCATGCCTATAATGTGGCTTAATAAACAGGGCCCTTGGTGAAATCCTGTTAAAATTTGACCAGGTAGATAAGGGGGCAGAATGATGCCAAATCTTGAGGATGGGCTACAAGAAAGATGCTTTGAGATGGAGATATAAATCAAAGATAAATAGAAACATTTTTAAGAATATTTATAAAATGGACATTTTTGAATTATTGAATTAAGAGTATATATTCATACTATAATGATGATATGACTTATGATTTTAATGTGTGGAGGATTTCAATACAGATGCTTCCATGTATGTATATTTTATTATTGTAAAACTCTACAGAGATATTAACATTTGGCGGTATATCACATATGATGACACTTGAAACTTAAAACTTTAATTCAGTAAGATGAGTTGTATTCCTCTTTTCCTGGAACAGTGCTCAAGGATCTGTCAAAATATCTTCTGACAGATTGAAGCTGGTGAAGTAGGAAGAAACCAGTTTGCAAAGATTAGAAATCTGTGGGGGGGAAAAGGTAAGCTGTGAGTCAAGAGTGATACCTAAAAAGTGAAATGAATCAGTGGGTGTAACATTATTACCAAATTGAATGAGGGGGAGGGTGGGTGTGGGAAAAACACCAGTGAACTAATGGGCTACTGTTTTTCTCTTTTGCCGGTAAAAAAAGATTTTTCTATTTTCCAATAATGACCACTTGCTAATTTCCCCATAACACATGGACATTAGTATGTGAGCCTTTATCGCCACCTAATCAGCACGCAGTATGCCCACTTACTAAGGGGTCCTTTACTGGGTTGTGTAGGCACCTATATGTCCAATGCATGCCAAATTGTAACTACTGCCTGGCTACTGCGTGCCTTGGCCAGTAATTCCATTTTTGATGCATGCGCCCAGAACATATGGTAGAAAATATTTTCTATCATGTGGCGCTTACCTGGCAGTAATCAGCAGTGTACATGCGCTGGCCGCTCACTGTCTGGTTAGCCGTGAGACCTTATTGCTAAGTCAACGGGTGGCGGCAAGGTCTCAGCCTGAAAATGAATATGCGCTGGTTTTAATTTTGCTGCATGTCCATTTTCAGCCACAAAAAAGGCCTTTTTTCCAGGTGCATGGAAAATTGACTGGTGTGTGTCCACTTTTAGGTGTACCTTAGTAAAAGGTCCCCTAAATGATTTGCATAGCTGCACCCTTTCTCCTCCCCCAAACATGCCCCCAGTGCTAAAAAAAATACATTTTATTTTTAAGCATGTGGGTAGTATGCATAATTCCAAATTACCGTGGGAAGCCTGAGAGCGCCCTGTGGGAATGCATCTTAACCTGTTGTAAGCATGGGTTAGTGCTTACTGCAGGTTAATAAGAGGGAAAGGGAAAGGGGACTTGATGTACTACCTTTCTGAGTTTTTGCAACTACATTCAAAGTGGTTTAAATATATTCAGGTACTTATTTTGTACCAGGGGTAATGGAGGCTTAAGTGACTTGCCCAGAGCTGCGTAACCCTAGTAGCGCTTTAGAAATGTTAAGTAGTAGTAGTAGTAAGGAGATGCAGTAGGAATGAACTCAGTTCCCCCAGAATCAAGTCCATTGCACTAACCACTAGACTACTCCTCCACTAGCAACATTCCATGTAGAAGCCTGCCTTTGTAGATGACCAATGCAGCGCGCAGGCTTCTGTTTCTGTGAGTCTGACGTCCTGCACATACGTACAGGATGTCAGACTCACAGAAACAGAAGCCTGCGCGGCTGCGTTGCTGATCTGCAAGGGCAGGCTTCTACATGGAATGTTGCTAGTGGAATAGCAACATTCCATATAGAATCTACAAATAGTTTCAACATTCCATGTAGAATCTCAAATAGGGAAAGGGAACAGGGACTTGACATACCACCTTTCTGAGGTTTTTGCAACTACATTCAAAGTGGTTTACATATATTCAGGTAGTTATTTTGTACCAGGGGCAATGGAGGGTTAAGTGACTTGCCCAGAGTCACAAGAAGCTGCAGTGGGAATTGAACTCAGTTCCCCAGGATCAAAGTCCACTGCACTAACCACTAGCTACTCCTCCTCAAGTCTCTCAATGCAACCTTTGCTGTTACTCATGTCAATAACATCTAAAAGCATGTCTAGCATACCTAAAAACATATCTACTGTTTCAGCTGTTTTTCTTCCATTTGCTTCTTTACTCAACTATTTTCCCTGTTCTCTTACCTTTGCAAAATCGTCATCTTTCAGTTACTAATCTTCCTCTTTGTGTGATCTCTTGTAATTTATCAATGCTAACCATTTTTTATTCCTTCCTTTTCAGCTGCTTATTTTGAAAACTGCAATTGACTCTTTTCTCTTATACATTTGTTCACTTTCCTACCCACTGTTTCTCTACGTCTCTAGATTTTCTAATCCACCTTACTCCTTGAGGTATCCTCTCCAATCTTAACAACCCCCCTCTGTTTACAAAGCTGTGCAGCAATGCCAGCACAGCCCATTCAAAGTGAATTGGGCTGTGTAGCATTACTGCAACAACAGCTGCTATTGCAGCTTTGTAAACAGGGGGGGGGGGAGTCACTTTTCCTAAAAGTCTAGGACTCACACCTTTGAATGAACTCTCTCCTTTTGTGTTCTAATACAACCATGCATTTGATCACTAAATCCTAGATGAACACAGATTATGACATCAGATCACCTCAAATAAATATAAAAATGCACATAGGAGATAATTCTATAACAGTGCGCCTATAGAGTGGGACATTTTCGATAGTGTGTCTAAGTCGGACTTTGGACATTTTGTACTAAATGTACAAAATCAGAATAGAAAATATACCGATTTTCTGAAAATCCATTTTGAATAAGGTTTTGCGCTTTGTGCGTTTATCTTTTTAGGGTATTTTCACAAGTTAAAAACACACAAAATCAAGCCATTGGGATGTAAGAGGGGTCAGCATTTTTAGCAGATTGGTCCCCCAGACTTCCCAGGAGAGCAATGAGGCACTGCTGTGGACTTAATATAATGCTCCCAGGTACACATCTCACTGTTGCTCCCTTATTTTGTCTGCTGAGCCCTACAAAATCCACCCAAATCCCTCTATCCCAACTGTACACCACTACAATATCCCTTTTGGGCAGTACTTTTTTTTTTTGTAGGAAGAAAGGTACCGGTACTCATTATGGGTGGGGCCACACATATGGCGTCACCCTATGATAACCACACCCATGTTAGCCACACCCCTTATACCAACCATGGACATATAAACAGGAGAAAAAAAATAACTTGAATTTTTTCATTATAAATAATTTCTGTAAGATGTTACAGCTCCAGAATACCCAGTGCAAAATACGATAGCAGATGTAAATTCTCAAATTGGACATATTTCAAACACTAAAATGAAAATAAATGATTTTTTTCTACCTTTGTTGTCTGGTGGCTTTGTTTTTCTGATCATGTCGTTCCCAGTCTCTGATTCTGCTGCTCTCTATCTGATCCCTTAACTCCGTTTCCAGGGATTCCTTTCCATTTATTTCTTTACTTTCCTCCTTTCTTTTTCATTTCTTGCTCTACATCCATAGGTAAAAGCTAGGTCCTCCGCAGACTTGACCGGAGGAGGTATAGAGTGGATCTAGTTTTTCTCTATTTTCTCCATCCATGTGCAGTTTTTCTCCTCTTTTCCCTTTCCCTCATCTCCATCAGTATGCATCTCCTTCCTATTCTTCCCTCCCCTCCATCCATATGCATCTCCTGTCCTTCCTCTCTCTTCCCTCTCATCCATCCATGTCCAGCATTTCTCCTCTCTCCTCCCCTCCATCCATGTTCATCTCACTTCCTCTCTCTTCCTACTACTACTACTTACCTTTCCTCCATCCATGTTCATCTCACTTCCTCTCTCTTCCCTTCCCTCCATCCATATCCAGAATTTCTCATCTCCCCTAAATCCATGTGCATCTCCTCCTATGTCTTCCCTCCCCTCCATCCATGTTCCTCTCACTTCCTCTCTTTCCTCCTATCCATCCATGTTCAGCATTTCAAATCTCTCCCCTCCCCACCATCTATGCGCATCTCCTTCCTCTGTCTTCCCTCTCCTCCATCCAAGTCCAGCATTTCTCCTCCCTCCCTTCCCCTCCATCTCTATGCATCTCCTTCCTCTGTCTTTCTTTCCTTCCATTGCCTTCCCTGCCCTCCACTCCATCCATGTCCAGCATTTCTCCTCTCTTCCCTCCCCTCCATCCATGTGCATCTCCTTCCTGTCTTCTCTCTCCTCCATCCATGTCCAGCATTTCTCCTGCCCTCCCCTCCATCCATCCATGTCTAGCAACTCTCCTCTCTCTCTCCTGCCCTCCCCTCCCATCCATGTCCAGGGATTCTCCTTTGCCCCTATCCTTCCCTTCCATTCATGTACAGTGATTCTTCTCTCTCCCCTGCCCTCCCCTCCCATCCATGTCCAGCAATTCTCCTCTGCCCTCTCCTCCCATCCCATCCATGTCCAGCGATTCTCCTTTGCCCCTATTCTTTCCTCCCATCCATGTCCAGCAATTGTCCTCTCTCCCCTGCCCTCCCCTCCCATCCATGTCCAGTGATTCTCCTCTCTCCCCTTCCCTCCCATCCATTCCTATCGATGTCCAGCATTTCTGCTCTCTCCCCTCTCCTCCATCCATGTTGTAAACAACGCTCCTACTGGAAGTCCATGAAGCCTCCTCACCACCAGCACCGAGCTCTCTGTTTTCCTCTTTATGTGTTTCTTCTTCTTCTTGGGCCTGTTTTTTGGGATTGGCAACCCAAGCCCCTTTTCTTCAACAGCTCCTCGGCTGTTCTAACACAGTCCAATTACAGCCAGGCTTCTCTCAGCACAGCTCAATAAAGTCAGGCTGTTTCTAACACAGTCCAATTACAGCCAGGCTTCTCTCAGCACAGTTCAATGGAGCTAGGCTGTTTCAAACACAGTCCAAGTACAGCCAGGCTTCTCTCAGCACAGTTCAATAAAGTCAGGCTGTTCTAACACAGTCCAATTACAGCCAGGCTTCTCTCAGCACAGTTCAATAAAGTCAGGCTGTTTCTAACACAGTCCAAGTACAGCCAGGCTTCTCTCAGCACAGCTCAATAAAGTCAGGCTGTTTCTAACACAGTCCAATTACAGCCAGGCTTCTCTCAGCACAGTTCAATAAAGTCAGGCTGTTTCTAACACAGTCAAGTACAGCCAGGCTTCTCTCAGCACAGTTCATGGAGCTAGACTTTGCGCGGGCTCAAAGCCTTGGGTCCCACCCTCTAGGTCAGTTTCTATTCTCCTGACCTCCTCCCGCTTTGACCCAGGCCTCTCCCCCCTATACCTCCAGTGCTGGCTGAGCCATAGCCAAGAGCTCCATGGGTTCCTCTAAGACCAGCTCAGCCTCCTCTTGCTCCATTGCCTCTGGTTCATTCTCCTCTTCTCCTTCAGTAGCCCAGTCCATTTTCTCCTCCCCCCCCCCCCTTTTCCAGCTGATTACACTTGTTCTTCATTAACTCTGCTAGGCTGCTTTTCCTTCTCCTGCCACCGGTTCCACCACCTCCTCCACCAGGTGGGAGAATCGCTTTTCCTTTTCCCTGGCGGCCCTCTTCTGGAGCTCCTTGGTTCTGCACCCTACTTCTCCTCCCCCGGAGCTCTCCCGTGGCCTCCTGGGAGTTGTAGTTTCCCATCTTTATGTCCCTTTTGGGCAAAACCTGAGCATCCCTAGGGTCTTCCCTCCTACCCTCCGGCTCTCTTTTCTCCGGTGGGTAGCTGGGGTCCCTCTTCCTTTCGGCATATTCCTTACATATCTTCCTTTCGGCATATTCCTTACATACCCCCCCCTCCCTTAAGCTTTTACTCCCCAATTCTTCCCCCTTTTCTTCCTTATCCTCGCCTACCCGGGATAGGGCATCCACATTCCCAAACATCTCCCCGGACGATGCTCCACTGTGTATTGGAAGGGTTTGTAGTGCTAAATACCACCGCATTAACCTTCCATTGTTATTTTTCATTAACTTTAGCCACTTCAGTGGGGCATGGTCCGTTACTAGCTTAAATTGCCTCCCTTCGAGATAGACCGTACACTCTTGTATTGCCCACCTAATAGCTAAACACTCCTTCTCTATGGTGGAGTAATGGTTCTCATGAGGTAGGAGTTTACGGCTTAGATACAGCACGGGATGTTCTGCCCCTTCATGTTTCCTGAGACAAGCACTGCCCCTAGCCCCCTCCCGACACATCCGTTTGTAGGATAAAGGGTTTTTCGAAATCCACGGCCTTCAACACCGGTCATGGCACAGGGCCGGCTGCATCTGCTCTAACCGCTCGAAACTCCGCCTCCCCCCACCTCAGCTGGTCCGGGCTCCTATCACCCCTCAACATGTCCGTTAAGGGAGTAGCCATTACAGAAAAGTGCGGGATTGAATCTACTGTAATACCACCACCATAAACAGGGAACCTACGCAATTGTTTGTTCCGATTGGGTCGGGGAAAGTCTTTTGGATGCTTTTAACTTTATTCAGTTAAGGGTAGCACCTCCCCCCGGCCTACATTATACCCCAAATACTTCACCCTATACTGGGCAAAGTAACATTTCTTCGGGTTAAGGGTAAGTCCAGCCTCCCTAAACGATTTGCCAGCACTGCCCCTACCTGTTTCAAATGATTGTTCCAGTCCTCACTGTGTACTACCACATCATCCATATAGGCCGCGGCATATGTCTGATGTGGTCTGAGGACTTGGTCCAGCAATCGTTGGCAGCTCGCCGCCGCCGAATTTAGGCCAAAGGGCAGCCTTTTGAATTGGTACAAGCCTATAGGGGTACTAAAAGCGGTCTTTTGCTTGGGCTCCGGGGGAAAGGGGAATCTGCCAGTACCCTTTTGTTAAATCTAAAGTGGTAAGATACTGGGCCGACCCCAACCTGTCTACCAACTCTTCAATATAAGGCATAGGATAGGCATCAGCTTGAGAGCTAGTATTAAAGCTGCGGAAATCAATACAAATCTCCACTCCACTTCAGGTTTTGGTACTAACACCACCGGGCTGGACCAGGACTATGGGATTCCTCAATTTACCCCAAAGTCCAACATTTCCTGCACTTGTTTAATGACTTCCCTCCTTTCATTGGTGAGAGTCTATAGGGCCTTTGCCTTACTATCTACCCCGTTCAGTTACAATGTCATGCTCTACTAGGTGGGTACTCCCCGGGCATGCTGTCAAAACATCTTTAAAGCGCTCTAAGAGCCTTCTATCTCTTTTTGTTGCCCCTGGGGTAACCGGGGGTTAACTCCGGGCTCGCAGGGTTTGAAAATCTCTCTTATTTGAGGCCCTAACTCCTCTCCTTCCTTTTCGTTCCCCCCGCGTTTGAAACCCTTACCCTCGGCTACCAAGGTTTCATAAGATTAACATGAAACGTCTGGACCCGACCCCTCTCATTAGCCACCTCATACGTGAGGGGACCGAGTCTCCTCTTCACCACCAGGGTCCTTTCCATCTAGAGGCGAACCTATGGGATCTTCCGAGATTAAGATGAGGACCCTATCCCCGGCGGGCAAACTCCCTGTCCCGCGTCCCTCTATCGTAATATCCCTTTTGTTGTTCTTGGTCTGTTCTAGTCGGTCCTGGGCAATACTCCCTGCATCCTACCCATCTGACCCTTAGATCCTGCAAATATTCGCCCACGGACTGCTCGCTGGTTTCCGGAGGTACCCAGTGTTCCTGTACGATATCTAATATACCCCTGGGTCTTCTGCCAAACATTAACTCTACGGTGAAACTCCTAAGGAGTCTTGCCACCTTCTCCCGGTATCATAGAGCACAAAGGGTAAAAGTTGGTCCCACCCGGTCCTATCCTCCCCCAAGGCTTTTTTTAGCATCCCCTTTAAGGTCCTGTTAAAGCGTTCCACCATCCATTGGTTTTGGGGATGGTAAGCTGCCGTACGTACATGTTTTATCCCAAAGGCCTCCCATACTTGTCTTAAGGTATGGGACATAAAGTTGGAACGCCGGTCTGTCAAAACTTCTTGGGGAAAAACCTACCTCACAAAAATTGTTATGAGTTCCCAGGCAATACCCTTGACCGAAATGTTCCTTAAGGGCAGGGCCCATGGATACCTGGTGGCCATGTCCATAACTACTAACACATAGAGATACCCTCTCTGTGACCTTGTTACTGGCCCCACAATATCCATGGCAATTCTCCTCACCGGTTGTTCTACCCGTGGCAGCGGCTTTAATGAGGCTTTAGGAGGGAATCTGTCCGATACCTTCTGACATCTGGGGCAGGACTTGCAGTATTTTTCCACTTCCCCATATATGCCCGGCCAATAAAACCTCGCCAATATTTGGGTCAGGGTGGCCTGGGAGCCCTTATGTCCGCTCAGAGGATGGTCGTGGGCCAGCCTTACCACCAGCGGATGAAAAGCTCGGGGTACCACCAGCTGTTTCCCTCCGCCCGCGTGCTCCCAATTTGGCACCCTTCTATATAGGATGTTCCCTTCTATCAGGAACCCCGGAGCTACCTGGCCTTCTCCCTGGCGCGCCCTTTCCCAGGCATACTCTAAGGTAGGGTCCGTGGCCTGCTCCCTATGAAATTGGGAGGAAACTGCTCCCTCAATTCTTCCAGGGCCACCGGCAGGTAACTCTCCCTCTATGCCCGCTGAAGAGCCTCCCTTCTACCCTTCCGCTCCTTTTTTTTTCACGGCTTTCCTTTTTTTTTCCCGGCCCGGTTCGCCCAATACCTCTCCCTGAAAAGGAAACCCACCCCCCTATTCCCTCTCTTTCTTCGTTTACCTCGCGGTGAGCCTGGGCCCGGGTAGTGACCACACTTTCTCTCCCCCATACACTCTATAAATGATGGCCAATCCCTCCCTAAATCATCTCATGCGGCAATCTGGGTAGATAACGGCCATGGCCAGCTCTAGCTCTCCGGGGGGCCCCTGTAAGTTGACCCGCTGGAAGTGCATAACGGGTCCTGGCCCATGAATACATTGGATAGACACCCCTCCATCATAGATCTCCCTGCCCGGGGCCCTCCTCTTTCTTATCTGTTGCCACAGCCTCCGGGAGATCATGGATTGGTCGGCCCCAGAGTCTAACATGGCGGTTATGGGTACTCCCTCCACCTTAACTTGAGTTAGGTACCTGGGCCTAACTCCTTTTTTCTACCTGAGAGATCCACCCCTCCCGCCACTGGCAATCCTTTTTGAAATGGCCTACCTTACCACACTTAAAACACCCCTTGCTCCCAAAAGGAATAGCCTTTCTACTCGGGCCGGCTTCTACCTCGGTCTTTTTACTCCCTTGCGGGGGTCTCCGGCTTAATAGGGACACTTTCGGGCCCCCTTTTTCTATCGCCCGAGTCCTGCCTCCCTCCCGCTCTGGTCCCCCCCACTGCTGGGCTTCCAGATAACATTCCAAACCCGATGTCACCCCCTCTACCGTCTTACATCCCCTCTTTATTAATTCGGCCCTAATTTCGTCGGGCAGACCCTGGAGGAATTGCTCACTACTAATTCTTGCAGTACCTCGTGCAGGTTGTGTCGCTCGGGCTCCAACCATTTTTTCACTAAATCCATTAGCTTATTTGTTACCGCTTTAGGGGGGGTCCCCTTTTCCCATTGGTGGCTTTAAACTTACGTCTGTAAGCTTGTTGTACTAAGTCCATATCTGTCCTTGATAGCTTCTTTCAACCTTCCATAGTTGGCAGCCTCTTCCGGAGACAAATCCCTAAAGGCTGCCAAGCCTCCCCGGATAGAGAAGGCACCCAATCTCATGGCCCACTGCTCTTGTGGCCACCCAGCCGCCCCAGCCACCCTCTCAAATGCTGTCAAAAATCGTCCACATATCTTGCTCGGACAACTTCCCCCAGTTAAGTGAATTCATGGAGACATGTCCTACCGCACCGCTTCCTCCGGGCACGTGTCCATTTGCTCCGGTTTCCACCTCACGGGGAACATTAGCCTCTCTCTGGAAAAAAGTCTTGTAGCATGTTGAGTACTGTTGCTGCTTGATCCCGGGCCGCCATCAGAGAGTCCTCGACTATCTTGGCCGTCAGCTCCTGCTGTTTTTGGAACTGAGCGTCATCCACCCGAAGATCTCCTTGGGGTCCAATCACGGCACTGGCGCTGCCACCGGAACCCAAGATGGGTCTGCGCCTTTCTCAGCGTTGGCCCTCTCGTGGGGCTTCTCGTCCAGTCGGGTCACAGCCTCCTCTAGCGACAGGTCCTGCAGCAAAATCCCACCACTGCCACCATTTGTAAACAACGCTCCTACTGGAAGTCCGTGAAGCCTCCTCACCACCAGCACCGAGCTCTCTGTTTTCCTCTTTATGTGTTTCTTCTTCTTTCTTGGGCCTGTTTTTTGGGATTGGCAACCCAAGCCCCTTTTCTTCAACAGCTCCTCGGCTGTTCTAACACAGTCCAATTACAGCCAGGCTTCTCTCAGCACAGCTCAATAAAGTCAGGCTGTTTCTAACACAGTCCAATTACAGCCAGGCTTCTCTCAGCACAGTTCAATGGAGCTAGGCTGTTTCAAACACAGTCCAAGTACAGCCAGGCTTCTCTCAGCACAGTTCAATAAAGTCAGGCTGTTTCTAACACAGTCCAATTACAGCCAGGCTTCTCTCAGCACAGCTCAATAAAGTCAGGCTGTTTCTAACACAGTCAATTACAGCCAGGCTTCTCTCAGCACAGTTCAATAAAGTCAGGCTGTTTCAAACACAGTCCAAGTACAGCCAGGCTTCTCTCAGCACAGTTCAATGGAGCTAGACTTTGCGTGGGCTCAAAGCCTTGGGTCCCACCCTCTAGGTCAGTCTCTATTCTCCTGACCTCCTCCCGCTTCGACCCAGGCCTCTCCCCTATACCTCCAGTGCTGGCTGAGCCATAGCCAAGAGCTCCATGGGTTCCTCTAAGACCAGCTCAGCCTCCTCTTGCTCCATCGCCTCTGGTTCATTCTCCTCTTCTCCTTCAGTAGCCCAGTCCATTTTCTCCTCCCCCCACCCCTTTTCCAGCGGATTACACTTTTCTTCATTAACTCTGCTAGGCTGCTTTTCCTTCTCCTGCCACCGGTTCCACCACCTCCTCCACCAGGTGGGAGAATCAGCTTTTCCTTTTCCCTGGCGGCCCTCTTCTGGAGCTCCTTGGTTCTGCACCCTACTTCTCCTCCCCCGGAGCTCTCCTGTGGCCTCCTGGGAGTTGTAGTTTCCCATCTTTATGTCCCTTTTGGGCAAAACCTGAGCATCCCTAGGGTCTTCCCTCCTACCCTCCGGCTCTCTTTTCTCCGGTGGGTAGCTGGGGTCCCTCTCCTTTCGGCATATTCCTTACATATCTTCCTTTCGGCATATTCCTTACAATGTGCATCTCCTTCGTGTCTTCCCTCTCCTTCATCCATGTCCAGCATTTATCCTGCCCTCCCCTCCATCCTTCCATGTCCAGCTCTCCTCTCTCCCCTGCCTTCCCATCCCATCCATGTTCAGCAATTCTCCTTTGCCCCTATCCTTCCCTCCCATCCATCCATCCATGTCCAGTGATTCTCCTCTCTCCCTGCCCTCCCCTCCATATCCAGCGATTCTCCTTTGCCCCTATCCTTCCCTCTCATCCACGTTCACTGATTCTCTGCCCTGCCCTCCACTCCATGTCCAGCAATTCTCCTTTGCCCCCTATCTTCCCCTTCCCTTCCCTGTCAAGTGACTCGCCTCAGCCTCCACCTGCCCCCGAGATCGTTCCAACCCCATTCCCACCTGCCCACCCTCAGCTCCCCGACTTTCCGTTCTGCCCCCTGCGTTGAAATCTTCTATTTACCAGAAGTTGCAGTGGCGAAACGGCGGCAGTGAAAGCAGCAAACTGGCAGGCTCGCCTTCTTGTCTCTTCCCTGCCCTCTCAGCGTCCCGCCCTCGTGGAAAGGAAATTATATCAGAGGAAGGTGGAACGCTGAGAGAGCAGGGAAGAGACGAAGAGGCGAGCCTGCCTGCTTTCTGCTTTCACTGCCGCAGGTTCACCACTGCGACTTCGGGTAAATAGAAGATTTGCAGGGGGCAGAATGGAAAGTCGGGGAGCTGAGGGCCGGCAGGTGAGTCAGCCCTCAGAAAAAAAGGTGCCGGTACACTTTACCGGCGTGTACTGGCACAAAAAAAGCACTGCTTATGGATAAAGGAGGCACCTATATATGAGCATTGTGGGTTTCTGGTGAGTTTTGGAGGCTCACAGTAGGAGGAGCTATGGGCCTGGGTCCACCTGTCTACTGTGCCCTGTATCCACACTATACTACTCCAGGGACCTGCATTTCTGCTCTAATAGACCTGAGTATAACATCTGAGGCTGTCATAGAGGCTAATGAGTATTATTTTTATTCACATTTTTGAGGGTGGGAGGGGGTCAGTGACCACTGGGGATGAGGGAGGTCATCCCTGAATCCCTCCAGTGGTCACCTTGTCATTCAGGTACCTTTTTGTGTCTTATTCATTGGAAAAACATGTCTAGACGAAAACTAATGTTTAATTTCACCCTAGACTTTTTATTTTGTTCCATTATAGCTGTAAAACATCCAAGTGTTAGGCACACCCTAATCCTACCTTCAAAACATCCCCAACATGTCCTCTTGTGACTTGGATGCACTGCAGACAAACATCTGCAAAACAGGTTTGAAAATACAATCTGGACGCTTTGAGAAGAAATGGTGCTTTATGACACTTTTGGACATTTTTCTCTTTCGAAAATGAGCTCCATATATTGACATCTACTTTCCTTTATAGCAGGGGTTCTCATACCAGGACATTCCCAGCTGGTCAGGTTTTTAGGATATCCACATTGTGGATATTCTGAAAAACTGACTGGCTAAGTGTGTCCTGAGGATGAGATTGAGAACCGCTGCTTTATAGGTTACTAGCATAACAGGTGAAATATGTACCTATAATTTAGATGTAAACACTTACGTCAGTCATAGACCCTAAATGCCACAGATGAAACGGGCGCTAGCAAGGTTTTCCTCGGAGTGTGTATGTTTGGGAGAGTGTATGTGAGAGTGAGTGTTTGAGAGTCAGAGTGAAAGTGTGAGTCCAATCCATGCTCCTCTGTCACCTGGCCCCTCCATTCATCCCTATCCAGCAATTTCGCTGTCTCCCTGAGGCATAGGCGTAGTTTGACTGTTTCATTTGGGGGGGCAAAGAATGGGCGGAGCATATTAGCATATCATTTGCATATATAAATATGCAAATGAATATGCTAATATGGAGGAAGGAAATTAAATTTACAGGCAAAATATCACAGATGCACATTTCAAAAAGCTGACACATTTCAATTAATAAATTATGAATAAAATACTTTTATTTACCTTTGTTGTCTGATCATTTAGTTTTTCTATTTGCTTTGATCCCAGTGTCTTCTGTTTTATGCAGTGTCTTCTTTCCAGTAGGCTTCCCTCTGCTCCCCACCCTCCCAGTCCCATCCATCTCTTGCTCCTTCCCTCTGCTCCCCAACCCTCCCAGTTCCATCCATCTTCTGTTCCTTCCCTCTGCTCACCATCCCTCCGTCCCATCCATCTTCTGCTCCTTCCCTCTGCTGTGCCTGACCTCTCCCAATTCCATCCATCTCCTGGTCCATCCCTCTGCTCCCCACCCCTCGCAGTCCCATCCATCTCTTGCTCCTTCCCTCTGCTTCCCACCCCTCCCAGTCCCATTCATCTCCTGCTCCTTCCCTCTGCTTCCCACCCCTCCCAGTCCCATCCATCTCTTGCTCTTTCCCTCTGCTTCCCACCCCTCCCAGTCCCATTCATTTCCTGCTCCTTCCCTCTGCTTCCCACCCCTCCCAGTCCCATCCATCTCTTGCTCCTTCCCTCTGCTTCCCACCCTCCCAGTCCCATTCATCTCCTGCTCCTTCCCTCTGCTTCCCACCCCTCCCAGTCCCATCCATCTCTTGCTCCTTCCCTCTGCTTCCCACCCCTCCCAGTCCCATCCATCTCTTGCTCCTTCCCTCTGCTTCCACCCCTCCCAGTCCCATCCATCTCTTGCTCCTTCCCTCTGCTTCCCACCCCTCCCAGTCCCATTCATCTCCTGCTCCTTCCTTCTGCTTCCCACCCCTCCCAGTCCCATCCATCTTCCCTCTGCTCCCCCCCCCCCGAGGTCCAAGATGGTGACTCCGTTTACCCCCCTCTCTTCCTCCCTCCGGTGCAGGCAACAGTCTTCAGCTTTTCCAGCGTTCCTGGCAGCGGTAGCGATGTACACGCTGCCTTCGGTCTGCCCGGAAGCCTTCTCTTCAAGTTCCTGTTCCCACCTATGCGGGAACAGGAACTTGAAGAGAAGGCTTCGGGGCAGAGCCAAAGGCAGCGTGTACAACGCTACCGCTGCCAGGAACGCTGGAAGACTGCTGCCTGCGCCGGAGGGAGGGAGGAAGAGAGAGGGGTAGATGGACACGCTCCTCTCCGTCCACTTGGCTTCCCTGCCCTCTCTGTCTGCGTCCCGCCCGAAAGGAAATGACGTCAGAGGAAGGCGGGACGCAGATAGAGAGGGCAGGGAAGCCAAGCGGACGGAGAGGAGCGCGTGCCTGCATGTTTTTTTTTTTTAAGTAATGGCGCGGCGGTGCCTCGCGTCGTTTGGGGGGGCATTGCCCCCCCCCCCCCCCCCCCAGTCTACGCCTATGCCCTGAGGCCTGCCCTGCAATCCATATTGCATCCATGGCCATCTGTTCCTCCATTCATCCCTATTCAGCAATTCCCCTCTCCTGAGTCTTGCCCTTCCAATCCATGCCATCCATGCTCCTTTGTCATCTGGCCCCTCCATTTTTCCCTATCCTGCATTTCCCCTCTCTGCCTGAGGCCTGCTCTGCAATCCATATCCATCCATGGCCATCTGTCCCATCCATTCATCCCTATCCAGCAATTCCCCTCTCCCTGAGTCCTGCCCTTCCAATCCATGCTCCTCTGTCACCTGGCCCCTCCATTCATCCCTATCCAGCAATTCCCCTCTCTGCCTGAGGCCTGCCCTGCAATCATATGCATCCATGGCAATCTGTGCCCTCCATTCATCCCTATCCAGCAATTCCCCTCTCCCTGAGTCCCTGCCCTTCCAATTCCATGCCCATCCATGCCATCTGTCACCTGGCCCCTCCATTTTTCCGTATCCAGCATTTCCCCTCTCTGCCTGAGGCCTGCCCTGCAATCCATATCCATCCATGGCCATCTGTCCCCTCCATTCATCCCTATCCAGCAATTCCCCTCTCACTGAGTCCTGCCCTTCCAATCCATGCTCCTCTGTCACCTGGCCCCTCCATTCATCCCTATCCAGCAATTCCCCTCTCTGCCTGAGGCCTGCCCTGCAATCCATATGCATCCATGGCCATCTGTGCCCTCCATTCATCCCTATCCAGCAATTCCCCTCTCCCTGAGTCCTGCCCTTCCAATACATGCCCATCCATGCTCATCTGTCACCTCGCCCCTCCATTTTTCCGTATCCAGCATTTCCCCTCTCTGCCTGAGGCCTGTCCTGCAATCCATATCCATCCATGGCCATCTGTCCCCTCCATTCATCCCTATTCAGCAATTCCCGTCTCCCTGAGTCTTGCCCTTCGAATCCATGCCCATCCATGCTCATCTGTCACCTGGCCCCTCCATTTCTCCCTATCCAGCATTTCCCCTCTCTGCCTGAGGCCTGCCCTGCAATCCATTTCCATCCATGCCCTTCTGTCCCCTCCATTCATCCCTATTCAGCAATTCCGTCTCCCTGAGTCTTGCCTTCGAATCCATGCCCATCCATGCTCATCTGTCACCTGGCCCCTCCATTTTTCCCTATCCAGCAATTGCCCTCTCTCCCTGAGGCCTGCCCTGCAATCCATTTCCATCCATGCCATTCTGTCCCCTGTATTCATCCCTATCCAGCAATTTCCCTCTGTCCCTGAGTCCTGCCCTCCCAATCCATGCCCATCCATGCTCCTCTGTCCCCTGCCCCCTCCATTCATCCCTTTCCAGCAAATTGCCCTCTCTTCCTTGAGCCCTGCCATCCCAATCCATGCCCTCTGTCCCCTGCTGCCTCCATTCATCCTTTTTGCAGCAAGTCCCCTGTCTCCCTTTCATGACCCCCCCTTGCATCCCTGCTTCTCTCTCTTCCATGTCCCAGCCTGGGCCGGCGCCGCCCTCTTCTCCCCCCCCCTCCCCCCTTCGCATCCATGCTGTCGTTTCTCCCCTGCCCTCCCTCTCCCATTGTTGTTGTTTAGTGGCCACCCTCTTCTCTCCCCCCAACATGGTTGTTTTTTTTTTTTTTCTTGTTTTAAATTTACCTCCGTGGCAGCGAAGCGTCAGGGAAGGAGGCGGTGCTCCCGCGTCTAGGTTTTCCTTCGCTGTGTTCCGCCTTCTTTTGACGTCATCCTTGACGTCAGAAGAAGGCGGAACACAGCGAAGGGAAGGCTAGACGTCGAGAGCGCCGCCTCCTTCCCTGACGCTTCGCTGCCGAGCGTTGCGATTGGTTGAGTGTCATTGCTCCGCCCTCGACGTCATCACGTTTGACGCGTGGGCGGGGCAGACACAATGCGATCTCACCCCCTTCACTTTAGAATGTTGGCTAACAGAGCTTCATTAGAACGTTGGAGGTGCGTTTTATATAGAGAGATGTGTGAGTCCCACCCATTCTCTACCCAGGCTCCACCTATGAATACCTACCTATAAAATACATAATGTGGAGAATTCTATATAATGTGCTGAAAAAAATTGTCACAGAAAAAAAGTACTATTCTATAAGCCACACTTAAAGTTAAGCGTGGTTTATAGAATAAAGATTATGCCCAGGAATCTCTCCTAACTTTAGGCATGGCTATTTGCACCATATGAAATGTGTTGCAAATGTACACACGTAAATTAGGTGCATATCCTCTCTTATTCTATAACAACATGTATAAATGTTAGGAATGCATCTGTTCTGCCCAAGACACTCCCATTTCCATGCCACCCTTTTTTTCACTTGTGGTTAAATTCCAATTAAATCTAATTAGTGCCAATAATTGGTTGGTTAACAAGCCAATTATCAGTTGTTTATTAGTTCATTATTCAATTAAATTTTGCACACAAACTGGGCACACACCCAAATTTGCACACAGTTTTTAGTGACTTTTATAGAATTAGGGGGATTATGTAAGATATGCACATATTTACTGAAAAGTGCTTAGATCGAATTTTGGCATTTATTCATGTAATGTGTAAATGAATGCACCTTTATGTAATTATTCTAATAATTTTAATTGGTACATAAACATTGCCTACTTTATAGAATTAACCCCAAATTGTATGTCAATCTGCAATGCCTGAAAAGCTGCAAACATTCAATTTTAAAGACTGAGGGCTAACTGGTCATTTTCAGCAGCACTTAACCAGTTAGTGTTGCTGAAAATAACCGATTAGTACCAAACTCAAATTTTAACTATTTTGGGACGTTCCAGGGGCAGAGCCAGAATGTGGCTGATTAAATGCTGATATTCAGAACTTAACCAGCCAGGTTAACCACATAAATAGCACCACATAAAAGTCAATTCTGTCTTTATATGGTAACCTATAGCCGGTTAAGCGTGATTAACAGGCTCTGTGTTAGCTGGCTCTGCAAACCCGGAAATTCAATTCCAGTGCTCAGACATGGCTTGGCATTGAATTTCCAGGTTTAGTGCTGACAGTGGTCAGCAAAATGCTGATTACCACTGGCTGAATATCGACTCCTGAGTTTTGATGTTTAAAATTAAAATACCTTAACTTGCTAATTTGTAGAATTTGATGATGTCTTCCTGTACTATTTTATTTTATTTTGCCCCTCTATCTGCCAGAAGAGGAAATAAACATAGGCTGTCGGTGGCCCAACTGTTTGGGGACGCTAAAGGGGGTGGGGTTAGGGATGGGGCCAGGGGCAGAGCTTACATCCATAATTGTCTGACAACACACAGAAAAAATAAGTAAAAATAAAATAGTCACAATTAATACCTTTTATTAAATTTAGATATTAGATATGTATCATATGTCAAAGAATAAAGTGGTTGTTCAAAGCATAAACTAACCACAATCGCTCAACTGCAAAACACTATGCACATATTTGTGCAAAAACACACTCAGAACCTTACTGTACCATAAATATTACACTAGGCAGACCCTAATACACCAATATACCACTCAAACAGAAAATGTAGACCGTCAACAATATGAAACAAGGGATCATAATATCATAATTCTCATGTAGAGCCACAAAACACCCTTTTAGGGTGGATAGTGTTCACAATGAGCTCATTTTATCAATGACCATATGTAGATCCTTCAAGAGGTAGTGTGTCATGATTTAGGCTCTACACCCTTTTTGATGTTTTGGTGTCACCTCAGTAAGGCCAGCACACAATCTCTCCACTGCAAACCACTATACACAAACTTGTGCAAAAACACACTCATAACCTTACGAAACCATAACAGCACTAATTCCAAGGACAGGATGAGCTACAATCTTATGTGTGGAAAGGCAACATTATAATTACACCGGGCTCTAAAACACAACCTAGTGAAAGAAACAAAAAGGGCTGCAAATACTACACGCTAGCAGAATACTGCACCTTGATCACACGTGAAAAACACATGATACAACAGATATGAAGGCAAAATACTGAACTGGAAAGTTACCTCAAGAAGTCAGACTCGGCATGCAGCAATACTAGAAAAATTGAAACTTACATGCAAAATATCACAGATGCACATTTCCAAAAGCTGACATATTCTAATCAAATAAATTCTGAATAAATACTTTTTTCTACCTTTGTTGTCTGATCATTTATTTTTCTATTCGCTTAGGTTCCCAGTGTCCTTCTGTTTTAAGCAGGTCTTCATTCCATTTGATATTTCTTTCTCTCACCATGTCCAACATCCTCCTGTGTCCGTATGTGTCCTGTTACCATCTGTAGACCAGTCCCTATCCTTTCTCCAGTTTCAGCATCTGCCCTCAAAGTGTTCCGATCCAGCCCTTAAATTCAGCAATTTTCCCTCCATCCATATCCAGCATTTCTCCTCACTCCCCTCCCCTCCATCCATGTGCATCTACTTCCTCTGTCTTCCATCCCCTCAATCCATGTCCAGCATTTCTCCTCTCTCCCTTCCACTCCATCCATGTGCATCTCCTTCCTTTGTCTTTCCTTCCCTCCATCCTTGTCCAACATTTCTCCTCTCCTCCCTCCCCTCCATCTATGTGCATCTCCTTCCTGACTTCCCTCCCCTCCATCCATCCATATCCAACAACTCTCCATTCTCCCCTGCCCTCTCCACCATCTATCCATATCCAGCAAATTTCCTCTCTCCCCTGCCCCCCCATCCATCTATGTCCAGCAATTCTCCTCTCTCCCCTGCCCTCCCTCCATCCATCCATGTCCAGCAACTCTCCATTCTCCCCTGCCCCCTCCATCCATGTCCAGCAATTCTCTTCTCTCCCCTGCCCTCCCCTCCTCTCCTGTTCAGCGATCTCTTATCTCCCCCTGCCCACCCCTCCCATCCATGTCCAGTGATTCTCCCTGCCCTTCCTCAGCTCCCCGACAGCCCTCCTCTCCGTTTCTTCCTTCCCCCCCCCCCCCCCGTGCATTTAACAATTTTATTTTCAGTGGCAGCGACAGCAGTGAAGAAGATAGCTTTGCGGGTTCACCTCCAACTTCTCCCTTCCCTCACACAGTGTCCCGCCCTTGTGGAAACAGGAAATACATCATCACAAAGGCGGGACACTGTGTGAAGGAAGGGAGAAGCTGGAGACGAGCCCGCTGTGTTATCTTCTTCACTGACGTCACTGCCACTGAAAGTAAAAGGGTTAAACACGCGTGCGTGGGGAGGGGGAGGGGGGAACGGAGAGGAGGGCTGTCGAAAATAAGCCTGTTAGCCTCCACAAGCCTCTTATACGGGGCACCTATGGAAATAAGTGCTGAATAAACATACAGTAACAGGCAATGAAAAACATAATGTTGCTTGAAGGACTTTAGCTTTCATTTTGTAAAGTAACAAAATGAAATAAAATTTCAGTCTATTAAAAGACTTGCTGAGACTTAATAAATGCAGAGACTACAGTTAGCGGAGACCAAAGTGCTGTAACTAATCTACACTGACAATTACATCAGCCCATGATATATTACTACATTCATAGAAGAAAAAAAATACATGATTTCCTCCATGATGGCAAGATTATGTTGCTATATAGGGAATATACAATATGGACTGGATTCTATATATGGTGCCTAAAAAATTGACACAAAATATACTATTCTATAAGCCTTGCTTAAAATTAGGCGGTTTACAGAATAGTGCTTATGCCCGAGAGTCATGCCTAACTTTAGGGTGGTCATTTGCACCAGCTGAAACGTAGTGCAAATGTACATTCTTACATTAGGCGTGTATCCCTGGTTTTCCGGTGACAATGCGTGTTAATTTTAGGTACAACCCATTACGCTTATGACCCTCTCATTTTCATGCCCCCTTTTTCAGATTGCATGTAAATTTTAGGTGCAGATCTTGCAGTTAAATGTATACATGCAAATACCAATAAAATCTAATTAATGCCAATAATTACTTGTTGAAAAGCCAATTATCGGCACTAATTGGCTTGTTAATCAATTAAAGTGTTTGTGCAAATTGGGCACTTTTACAGAGGCCTCTAAAGGTTCATCTAAATGCACGATTTATATAACATTTTCTTTTAATATATGAGGATTTTGAAAGACTTTCTTTTCCAAGTGGAATACTTTTCTTTTCAGCTTTCAGTAACAATGCTTGCTGTATGTTGTTTCAATTATCTCATAGCAAATTTCTACATGTTCTAATATCATTAGAAAACCATATAATCATTTCACAGCTGTGACTGTATTAGGGACATGCATTATGGGCTATAGTAATTCATTATCGTGGCTGGTATACTGTGTTAATTTTCTAGAAAAATGGTTAATTACCCATGGTGTCATAATGATGGCAACTTCCTTTGTTCCCATTTTGAATCTGCTGTATATTTGCACAAGCTAGTAGACTGAACTCGCTTTTATTCAGATGAATAGTACAACCCTCCTTTAGAAAGAGTTATCAGTTTGTTTAAAATATACTGTCTGTGGGCTCTAATTTTATAGCAGGGTGCCCATATGAAAAGGTCAAAAAAGCCTGCCAATTTTTGTGGTTATGTTATAAAGTCTGTTTTAAATGCTGAAAAATGGTTTGTAAAAATGTGCTGCTATTTAAGTGGATAACAAGTAGGTGCACAGAATGAAGGTGCACGTGCTTACTTTTATGAAATCTGTGCATAACACTTTATTGGTGTGGAATTTGGGGAGGTACATAAGAACATAAGCGTTGCCATACTGGGACAGACTGAAGGTCCATCAAGCCCAGAGTCCTATTTCCAACAGTGGCTAATCCAGGTTACAAGTACCTGGCAAGATCCCAAAACAGTACAATACATTTTATGCTGCTTATACTAGAAATAAACAGTGGGTTTTTCCTAAGTTCATCTTAATAATGGCTTAAGGACTTTTCTTTTAGGAAGTTATCCAAACCTTAACCCCACTAAGATACTGCTTTTACCACATTCTCTGGAAGCAAATTCCATAGTTTAATTACACGTTGAGTGAAGAAATATTTTCTGAGATTTGTTTTAAATTTACTACTTTGTAGCTTCATTGCATGCCACTTAGTCCTAGTATTTTCCGAAAGAGTAAACAAGCAATTTACGGCTACCCATTCCACTCCACTCAGTATTTTATATACCTCTACCATATCTCCCCTCAGCCATCTTTTCTCCAAGCTGAAGAGCCCTAGCCGCTTTAGCCTTTCCTTATAGGGAAGTCATCCCATCCCATTTATCATTTTTGTTGCTCTTCTCTGTACCTTTTCTAATTTCACTATATCTTTTCTGAGATGCGGTGACCAGAACTGCATTTAGTATTTGAGGTGCAGTCGCACCATGGAGTGATACACAGGCATTATAACATCCTCAATTTTGTTTTCCATTCCTTTCCTAATAATACCTAACATTTTATTTGCTTTCTTGGCTGCCTTTGCACACTGAGCAGAGGGTTTCAACATATCATCAATGTTGACATCTAGATCCCTTTTCTGGTCGGTGACTCCTAATGTGGAATCTTGCATCACATAGCTATAGTTTGTGAAGGTTTTCTCCTTCCCCTCCTGCTCTGTCACCAATTGTGTGAAGGCAGAGAGTCCTTCCTCCTCTTCCTTTACGGCCTCCACTTCCCTCTCCCTCCCCAGTAATGTGGAGCTCTCCCCATCCTTTTTGTTGCTTTTCTCCCTCTGTTCCCTAGCAGTTGAAGGAATGATAGCACAAACTTGAGACAATATAGCTACCTTAGGGCTGTATAGCATCAACAGCAACCAGGGATCTTCAAAGGGGTGTCATTTGATAGGCTGCCTGTGGGTGTTGTGCTGAGGTTTTATGTTGTGGCACGAGGCACCCAAGGCTACTAAGAGGTATTACTTTGAATATTCATAGCAACCAATACAAAAACCTGTCTGATTCTTGACATAATTTTCATAGCAGAATTAACATAGAGAGAGAGAGAGAGAGAGAGAGGAATTACTTATATTCCTTATATGTGTATCATATTTGGGATCTGCATGCATTTGTTCTCTCTCTCTCTCTCTCTCTCTCTCTCTCTCTCTCTCTCTCTCTCTCTTGGTATATATATATATAAAGAGAGAGAGAGAGAGAGAGAGAGAGAGAGAGAGAGAGTGGCACAGTCTGTGTCACCAGATCTGCTCCCTCTTACACTTTCCTTGGAAGAGGTCAGGAAAAATCCCCCTGATCCAGCTCTTGCTCTGGTCCAGGCTTTCCACTTCTCCAGCTCAGACACTCACACACCAATGAGGTTCCAAAACATAAAGAGCTTTTATTCAGTACAAAGAATTAGATTCCATTAGCAATGTTCAAAACAAAGCGCAAGTTCCCCTGACATGTACTTCAGGATTAAAAGGAAAAATCAACCCAAAAAGAATTCATGCAAAAACTGTGCAGGAAAGGTTTCTCTTTTCTTCCCTAACCCAACTTGCATTTTAAGTCCATAAGTTTCTCATAAGTTTGATCTAGCGTTTCCAGGACGCAGCTTAGAACTGTGCCCCTTAATGAACCTCTCTTTGACCAGGTTAATACCCTACCTGATCCCAGTCATAGGCTTGGGCTGCTCAATAAACAGTCTTGATATTCTTCACATGGCTGACCTTGACCCCCCCTCTCTCTTTCTTCAGGCGGGTCAATAACAATTCCCCAATGAGGACTGGAAACCAGTTCTTTCCCCTTCTCTCACTAACCAGGCACTGCATTAGTTTGTAGTGGCCTCAAGTATAAGACCACCTACGCATCCACCTTCTCCTATGTTAGCGCTCATTTATGGAATGGTCTAACTAAATTGGTGAAACTTACTCCTGATCACCCGACCTTCAAAAATGCCTCAAGACCTTTCTATTTGGAAAAGCTTACACTCAAATCCCACCTAGCATCTCTTACTTTTGAACTGCCTCTGTCAAGGTGTCATATTGATCACCACTACTTTTTTTCTCTTCTTCGCTTTTACCCTTTCTCTCTAACACTTCTTGTTAGTTGAATTAATGTATTTTTTTTTAACAGACTGTTGTAAGCCACATTGAGCCTGCCCATGGGTGGGAAATTGTGGAATATAAATGCTATTAATTAATTAATTAATTTTAGGGTCCTTTATGCCCTGGGTTAGGTAGCCTGTTCTCTGTGAAGAAGGTTCCTCCTGCTTTCAGGCAGGTTGCTGTTCTTCTTCTTCTCTCTCTCCTTTTCTCTCCCTGACTTGGTCACAGCAGGCTTTTTACATCTGCTGTTTTCCAAGCCTCACTTTGGCTCCCAGGGTATATTGCTTACTGAGTTAGGAGCAAAGGCTGGATCTAATTCCTGGCATGTCCCTCTGGAAAAGCACTACATATGTGGAGCATGCCAGGCTTTCTCCCTTTCAGGGTTCTGTGTACTAAGAAATACCTCACTAAGTGCTATTGGGAAGGGTTTAGTACCTGGAGAAATCCACCCTATCTGTAATTATACTCACCCCTCTCCTACTGCAAGCATAGCCATCTATCCAGGTGATGCACAGCATCTATCCAGTTAAAATGCCTCTCCCTTATTATAGTATTTACATGGCAATAAGATATGAAGAGTCAACAGGGAGACCAGAGTGTATATATATGAGACACTCTGGTCTCCCTGTTGACTCTTCATACCTTATTGCCATGTAAATACTATAATAAGCGGCTAGGGAGGGGTTTCCAGAGAATTAAGGCTCTCCCTTCAAAAAAAAAATAATAATTAAAATTTTGCCCCATCTCCAAAACTAGTCCCACATACATGCTCTAGACTGTCCCATTGCCACAAGAAATGTGCCACAACTGAAATGCCCCTTGCTACTTCTTCCCCTCCAATATATATATAGAGTCTTAATTCTCTGGAAACCCCTCCCTAGCCGCTCTACACGGTTAATGGGTCTGATAGGTGGAGCAGTGGCATGGCCATCTGTGACATCTAGCATGTAGGTCGATACTCTATGTGGTCACAATTGCCAATAATGTGGCTGCACTTACTTCCACCTGAAACATAGGTGGTAACTGCAATTGCACATGCAGCCATAGCCCTCTCAAATAAGGCTCCTGATCTACTCCCCCCCTCCCCCCACCAACTGATCTCCCTCCCTCCAATCTCCCTAACCCCTCGATCAGCAAAAAATCAATATTCCCCTCCCCTTACCCAAAGTTCCATCCACATGTAGCTAATTGACCACTCCTCCCACCCTATTCAGCCCCTGGCTCTCCAATACCCCTAAGTTTTACTGGGAGATGATCGTTTTGGGAACATTGGGCAGAAGCAGTCCTCCTCTCTTCCTACTCATCTTGCGGCAGCTCTCAGAATGCCACTATGACCCCTTGCAGTAGTCTTGTGGTACTATCTTTTAGGGGGTCAGTCTTCCATGTGGGTAAGGCTTTGGGTCAGAGAAGGGGTCTATTGATTTTTGCTGATCAGGGGGTCACGGTGATCAGAGGGGTATGTTATTTGGAGATTCAGGATTGTAATCGGTGAGGTGGAATGAGAGGAGAGGCTGAAAAATTGCATCTGGAGTATGCCAGTGTAGGGATTGGATGGGGAAGGGGGGGGGGGGATACATAGAGCAAGAACACTGCCACGACATCTATCTGCAGCATTATTTACTTCAGTGAGGTCCTCAGCCGTTATGTGCAGTCCTAGATAGTGTGGGGTATCTGGCACTACATGTAACACAGTACAGTGTAGAATGGCTCTGCCCTGTGTAGTGAATTCAGAACAGATGCTGGACATGCCCTCTGCATTTACCACACAGGCTTTGAACTTACCCTGTGATATTTTTTCCTGTTAAAGAACGGTAAGTACAAAACCTTACCCCACTTTAGTAAACATGCTGCTATGTGTATCTAGGAGGAATAAAAAGCCTCCTCAAATAAAATGAATGGATAAAATACATCTCAATTTGGTCCTTAGAAACAGAGCCCGTGTTTGACGAGCTGGGGTCCAGGGCAGAAATATTGGAAGGGTGTCTCCAAACTCTTTTACCAGGCTTTTCCTTCTTAAGTTTCAGACAGGTGAGTGTCCCCCTGTAGCATAGGGACCTCCTCCTAATGATGACCCTACTTAAAAATACCCACAATCATCCATTGTTTTGGTGCAAGAAACTAACAATCCCATGCATCATATACAGTATGAAGTACACCTTCATATTTATTCTCCCCTAGCTATTTGATTTTATTCAGGATAAGGTCCAGATATGAATCCTAATTGCCAATTTTAGTTCAGCATCGACTCCTGAAAATGATAAGATCCAGCTTCTCTCATAAACTGGTCAGCACATGATCCCCAGTTTGAAAGCTGAAACACTACATATGCACAAGGGACACCAGCTGTCTCTCAGACTAGCTTAAGGACATCTAACCCTGCCTCCCACACACTACTCAGATGGAATAATTCAATTGATTTGAATATGAGAGAGAATTTCCATTCCAGTACTACTAATGTGGTATATGACAATCATATTATGCAAATGTGAAGTAGACAATAACAAATCTGCTTAAAGACTTACAAATTCTGCTTTGAATTTCAAATCATTACTGTTATTCTGAATTTCAGGCATAGGTAATTTGTCTCTCGAGAGTGCTAATTTCCACACAGCAAGCCATATGTTATTCGTAATATGAATGTTTAAACAAGAAACACAATGTAAATAATGCACTGCTGTTGAAGCTTCTAGAAATTTCCACAGTAAATGCCACCAGGTGAAATGAGACCCTCAGATATAAGTGCATTTACTCTGTAATATTCAGTTCCTATTGAACTGGTTTACTATTTAATTTACTGTGTTCTAATCCCAATTTCTGTACGGTAGAAGTATTTTCTGTGAAAAATAATTACTATATGTAGCTCAGACTATGTGCTTCATGCTTATGACATCATTTGATAATAAACAGAATGTCTATGGATGCCAAGAGCAAGGGAGAACAGCTTGAGGTTCATAAGTAATGTTCAATGAATAGGAACTGAGAATGTAAAATGGGCTTGCATTGAAAACATAGTGGAATAATCAGAGATAAATTTATTGGAAATCAGTGAGTACAGCACAAATAGGACTAAATTCTATAAATAGTGTCAAAAAATTGCACTGAGAAAATAATGCATTAAACGCTATTCTATAAATGGCACTGAAAGTTAGGTGTGGTTTATAGAATACCCTCTCAAAGAACGACCATATCTCAAACAATTAATTATTATCTGAATTAGTTATTACTTCATTTACAATTAACTTTCTCTTTGCTTCATGTACAATTTTTCATTCATAATAGATTTTCTAAATGATAAACATCCATAGCTATCCCAGTATGTTTATGATATTGTATAATAAAATTGGATTCGTACAACACATTACTTTCTTATGCATTATTCTTTGTTATGTATCCTATACTGTTTATTGTAAGCCACATTGAACTCAAACTTCTCTGGGATAATGTGGGATATAAATGTCACAAATAAATAAATAAATACACTTACCCTATAATTCTATAAAAGTCGCCAAAAATTGTGCATGCAAATTCGGGTGTATGCCCAATTTGCATGCAAAATTTAATTGAATAACAAGCCAATTATTGCCAATAATTGGCTTTTTAACATGTGCACGTGTAAATAGGCACGTGGTCTGAATTGGGGATGCAGAAATGGGAGGGTCATAGGCATTTCGGGGCAGAGCATGGGTGTGGATTCCAATTATATGCGCAATTATAGAATGTTATGCTATGCTAGTTATGTCTTATATATCTCTCAGCGGTTAAGAGAAAACTACAAAATTGAAGATCAACTTAAAATTCCCTACAGCCAAACTTCAAGAGGTTATTAATACTCATATAAGTAGGTCTTTACAAGTTTCTGAAAATGTAAAAGTGGCAACACACGTTTAATATCCATTGGTAATGAATTCCAAAGTCGAGCCCCCTGAACTGAAAATAAACTTTCATGGATAGATTTAAAACGTGCATTTTTAAATAAGGGAAATCTCAGACACAACTTCCTTGAAACACAATAAATCCCCAACTCCCTTTGAATTGAAGTCATATAAAGGCTAATAGATTAAACTAATAATTTAAACTGGATGCGTTTCTGAGTAGTAAACCAATGAAGATGTCTTAAGGCAGGGCAGACTCCATCAAATAATGGGTTCCACCCATATATTGAGGCAGGAGATTTACACCAAATTTTTGTTGGTGCAAATGGACATGCATATATTTAAGCATGACCACTGTGCTTAAGCGCTATTCTATAAATCATGTCCAACTTTAAGTGTAGCTTATAGGATAGCACCTAAGCATTTTTTTAGCACCAATTTTTTAGGCACAATTTATGGAATTCAGCCCTTAGGGCCTTATTCTAAAAAGGTTATGCTCTTAAATTTACACTCCTAAAATGTATGCTCCTAATTTATGAGCATAAATTATATTCCTAAAATGTATGCTCCTAATTTATGAGCATAAATTATATTCCTAAATTTATGCTCCTAAATTAGGAACATAATCTATTTTGGAGCATAGAGTATGCTCATAATTTAGGTGCATAAATTATGCTAATAAATTTAAGAGCATAAATTTTAGGAGCATAAATATAGGAGCATATCCTTTACAGAATAAGGCCCTTAGGGCCCCTTTTGCAAAGCAGTGGTAAGCTCAACATGGGCTTACCACTGGCTAAAAAGGAAGTACTGCCAGGCTACCACAGTAGCCTGGAAGTACTTCTCACCCCCAGCGCGCTGTCATACCCGGCGCTACAAAAATATATTTATTTTTGCAGCATTGGTGTGTACCCAGCGGTAATCGGGCAGTGCCACATGCTGCCCAGTTACTGCTGGGTTAGAGCAGGAGCCCTTACCACTACCTCAATGAGTGGCAGTAAGAGCTCCCCCATGAAATGGCCACACGGCAAGTGCTTCACTAGTCGCGTTGCCATTAAAAAAAAAAAAACGTAACTTTTACCTGCTGTGGTAAAAGGGGGTCTTGGCACATGTCAAAAACATGCACCAATGTCAGTGCAGGCCCCCTTTTGCCGCAGCTTGGTAAAAGTGGCCCTTAGTGCCTAACTTTGGATTTGAAGACTTACACGTGGAGGGGCATAATCGAACGTGAACGCCCATCTCCATGGGTGTCTATGTCCGAAAATGGGTATGTGAAGAGGCGGGACAGACCGTATTATCGAAAAAGATGGGCGGCCATCTGTCATTTCGAAAATACGGTTTGGACGGACCAAATGCCATGGATTTGGTCCCTTCTGAGATGGGCGTTTTGTTTTTTTTGTGATAATGGAAACTAAAAACGCCCAGCTCAGAAACCTCCCAATCCAAGCCATTTGGTCGTGGGAGGGACAAATGTACAACAATACTATAGCTCTTAGGGGTGAAGGGGGCAACTACATGTGGGTACAGTGGGTTTTAGAGGCCTCTCATTTACTACCACAAGTGTTATAGGTAGGGGGGTATGGGCCTGGGTCTGCCTGCCTGAAGTGCACTGCAGTACCCACTAAAAGTGCTCCAGGGACAGGACTTATTGCTGGTGTATACCCTTGGCACAGCAGTTGACACCTGAAGACTAATCTCGCAGAAAACGTCCTTTATTTGAATAAGCACCTTTACTCACAGTTAACTGCAGATCAGAGGTTGTGCCCCACTGGCAATGAGTCTCGCTGGTACTGAGATTAGCAGTATGTCCGAGCCGGCAGAATGGTGTACAATGCCCTCTTTCAGCAACATTCAAGGTAAGAACTAAGTGCTGTAACGTGGCTAACACATGAAAGGGATCTAAAAGTGTCTTACACAAATGGTCACTACCTCATGGACTACCGGAAACAAAACAGGGCACACTCTGACCCAGTAAGCAGGGGGAAAAGCACCATGGAAGTAGATCCTACCAACTACCAACATCGTGAGCATTTAACACAAGCTACTGGAATCACAGAGCCCAATACCCTACACCCACCACAATGCATTGCTGATGTGACTCTGCAGTGCCCTTAACAGAAAAGTTGTCACACTCACCCAAGACCCACATCAGAACCAGGGAAAGGCTGTCAGAGGATAGAACACATTCTGCTGTCATGGAGGTGGGTGCGGCATTTGAGGCTGGCATACAGGCTGGGAAAAAAGTTTGTAAAGTGGGTTTTGTTTGGTGGGAGGGGGTTAGTGACCACTGGGGGAATCAGGGAAGGTCATCCCTGATTCCCTCCGGTGGTCATCTGGTCAGTTGGGGCACTTTTTTGGGACTTGGAGTTGAAAAAAAAGGATCCAAATAAAGAGGACCAAATGCTCGTCAAAAACGCCCTTCTTGTTTCGATTATCAGCTAAAGATACCCATCTCTCCTCGGCCGATAACCACACCCCAGTCCTGCCTTTGCCACGCCTCCGACACGCCCCCGTGATCTTTGTTCGTCTCTGTGACGGGCTGCAGTTGAGGACGCCAAAAATCGGGTTTCGATTATACCGATTTCGGCGTCCACGGGAAACGGACGCCCATCTCCTGATTTGGGTTGAAATATGGGCGTCTTTCTCTTTCGAAAATAAGCTGGTAAGTAAACCCTGATGTAAATCCTTCTGTCTAAATTAGGCACGGTATCCCTTATTCTATAACATCACATATAAATTCTAGGAACGCCCCTGATCCGCCTATGACCCTCCCATGATATACCCCATTTTCAGAGCTGCATGTAAAGAGCCATGTTACAAAAAAGGCACATGTAAACTTCAATTAAGGCCAATTAGTGCTGATAATTATTAGCACCCAATTATTGGTGCTAATTGGCTCATTAATTAATTAAATTGTGCATGTAAATTGGATGTATATCCAAATTTGCATGCATCATTTATAGAATTTTGAGGATACTCACATGCATTTGCAAACTCCACCAGACAGTAAAAGTACTAGTGTTATGGGAGAAAATAATCTCAGAGACCTCACAAGGAGCAAGATTAATTACTTGTCTACCTTTATGTGAGTCAGGTATCTTTCATTGGTCCATAAAAAACTCCCAGTTTTTTATTTAAATCACTCACTTTACTTCATTAATCGTTCACTTTTTAAATTTTTTTCAATTCTCCAAACAAACTATTTATGTAAAAGAGTCTATACAACACCAAAAGAAGTAGCAAAGCATTAAGACATTTATCTTTCACTTCTGACGGCGCTTTCATTTCACTCTGTTTGAGCTTCCTCAGGGATTGTGCCAATGCCACTAGGAAGTGCAAAGTGTATTGAAAATATTGAAGGATTCGTAAAAGAACTGTTAATTTTGTGCAAAAAGGAGCATATAGAGAACAGAAAACTAAATTTCCAGCTGTTTAATTGTAGTCATGGACAGGGTGGTGAATTCATGGAATGGCATCCCGGTGGAAGTGATGGAGATAAAAACTGTATCTGAATTCAAGAGAGCTTGGAACAAGCACATAGAGGACATGTACATAGGCTCTCTAAGGGAGTGATGGGGTATGTAGATAGCATATTTTTGTTTTCAGTTTTGGAGGCCGTATCTTGCTAAAGATGTAAAAAAACTGGAAGCGGTGCAAAGAAAAGCTACAAAAATGGTATGGGATTTGCATTGCAAATCATACAAGGAGAGACTTGCCAACCTGAACATGTATTCCTTGGAGGAAAGGAGAAACAGGGGTGTCATGATACAGACATTCAAATATTTGAAAGGTATTAATCCACAAATGAACCTCTTCCAGAGACGGTAGAGTGGTAGAACTAGAGGACATGAATTGAGGTTGAAAGGGGGTAGACTCAGGAGTAATGTCAGGAAGTATTTTTTCATAGAGAGGGTGGTAGAAACGTGGAATGCCCGCCCATGGGAGGTGGTGGAGATGAAAACGGTAATGGAATTCAAACATCCTGTTTAGAAGGAATGGATCTACAGAATCTTAGCGGAGATTGGGTAGGGACGCCGGTATTTGGAGAGTAAAACTGGTTCAAGGTGGACTTCTATGATCTGTGCCCTGATTGTGGCTGAATAGATATGGATGGACTGGAGTATACATTTTAAGTGGCTTCAATGTTAGCTTCAGAACTTTTAGTACAGGAACAGTGCTGGGCAGACTTTTAGGGCCTGTGCCCTGAGAAAGGCATGGACAAATCATACTTGGGTATACATATAAAGTATTACATACCATGTAAAATGTGTTTATCTTGTTGGGCAGACTGGATGGACCATTCAGGTCTTTATCTGCTGTCATTTACTATGCTACTATGTTATATGGATGGGCAGACTGGATAGACCATATGCCTACATTTTTCTATGTTTCCATGACCAGTACTTGGCAAAGGCTGCACAGGGTCATAACTAGGCCAGAGTTTCAGTTTTTCTTTGTACAGAAGAGGTGCTGTAAGGACTTCCAAAGCAGGACAGAACTTCATTGGTAAGTTATTTACTGGGAAATTGCTTTTAAACTTGGGAAAAGGTAGACGTGGAGGGGCATAATCGAACGGAAATGCCTATCTCCATGGGCGTTTATCTCCGAGAACAGGTCTGTGAAGGGGCAAGCTGAACCGTATTTTCGAAAAAATGGACGTTTTTGAGCTGGGCGTTTGTTTTTTTTTAGCGATAATGGAATCTAAAAACGCCCAGCTCAAAAACGTCCTAATCCGAGCCATTTGGTCGTGGGAGGGGCCAAGATTGGTAGTACACTGGCCCCCCTGATATGCCAGGACACCAACTGGGCACCCTAGGTCAGTGTGGTGGACTTCAGAAAAAGCTCCCACATGCATAGCTCCCTTACCACGGGTACTGAGCTCCCAACCCCCCTCCCCCAAAACCCATTACCCACAAATGTACAACACTACCATAGCTCTTAGGGGTGAAGGGGGCACCTACATGTGGGTACAGTGGGTTTTGGAGGCCTCCCATTTACCAGCACAAGTGTTACAGGTAGGGGGGGATGGGCCTGGGGCCACCTGACTGAAGTGCACTGCAATACCCACTAAAAGTGCTCCAGGGACCTGCATACACACAGGCCTCTAGGACTGGTTGCTGCTATATAACATTGGCACACCAGTTGACACCTGAAGACTAATCTCTCCGAAAACGTCCTTTATTGGAATAACCGCCTTTACTCACAGTTAACTGCAGATCAGAGGTTGTGCCCCACTGGCAACGAGTCTCCCTGGTACTGAGATGAGCAGTAGGTCAGAGCTGGCAGAATGCTGTACAATGCCCTCTTTCAGTCACATTCAAGGGAAGAACTAAGTTGTCTAACGTGGCTAACATAGGAAAGGGAACTAAAACTGGCTTACAAAAATGGCCACTACCGCATGGACTACAACAGGAAACACAACACGGCACACTCTGACCCAGTAGGCAGGGGGAAAAGCACCATGGGAGAAGAGCCTACCAACTACCAACATCGTGAGACTGTAACACAAGCTAATGAAATCACGGAGCCCAATACCCTACACCCACCACAATGCAATGCTGATGTGACCCTGTAGTGCACCTGAGAGCCACATCTGACCCAGGGAAAGGCTGTGACAGGATCAAACACATTCTGCTGTCATGGAGGTGGGTACGGCATTTGAGGCTGGCATAGAGGCTGGAAAAAAAGTTTTTAAAGTGGGCTTTATTTGGTGGGAGGGGGTTAGTGACCACTGGGGGAGTCCGGGGAGGTCATCCCTGATTCCCTCCAGTGGTCATCTGGGCAGTTGGAGCACTTTTTTGGGACTTGCTCGTGAAAAAAAAGGGTCCAAAAAAAGTGACCCAAAATCGCGGTAAAAACGCCTTTATTTTTGATTATCAGCTAAAGACGCCCATCTCTCCTCGGCTGATAACCACGCCCCAGTTCCACCTCCACCACGCCTCCGACATGCCCCGTCAACTTTATTCGTTTCCGCGACAGATTGCAGTTGGAAACGCCCAAAATCGGCTTTCAATTATACCGATTTGGGCGCCTTTGTGAGACAAACGTCTATCTCCCAATTTAGGTCGCACTATAGGCGTTTTTCTCTTTCGAAAATAAGCTGGATAGAGTTAAAAATGTAATCTCAATGTTTTTATTTTTAAGTGACTCTACTTATTCAGCAAGGCAGTTTAAGGAACAGGGTTTTGTTTGTTTAGGTTTTAAAGTCTGTATTAGCATTCCATAAGCTAAAGGAGTATTCTAGAGTTTACCATACCACTGGTGTAGAGCAGAGCTGATAGTCAGGGGAAACCCTAGTTTAGAGTTTAAGGAAGAGACTTCCACAGATTAACACCAACCTTGAAATGCTAATAGATGAACTCGACTACCCCCAGAGGAATTACCAGCAGACAGAGCTTGGACAACCTTCGCCCAACTTAACAACACGACAATAACACAAGTGAAAGAAAATTCTTGAGGGTACATTGCACACTCGGCACCTGCTCCAACTATATTATGAACGCACCTCCAAATCGTTTCACTGACCAATTAACCTCCTATCTAAACTTCATGTTCTGAGAAGGCCAGTTCCCAAAAGAAAAGGGCAACATACTTCTCACATCAATCTCAAAGGACATCAGGAAAAACATCAATGATACCTCAAATTATAGACCAGTAACTTCCATACCTCTAACAACTAAAACGATGGAAGACACCGTAGCCAAGCGGCTAACCGAATATCTCAACATTTTCTATTCTACATGAATCCCAATCAGGCTTCAGGACCCACCACAGCACAGAAATGGTTCTAATCACACTTTTAGTAAACTTCAAACATGAAATTGCAATAGGGAATATACTCTTACTACAATTTGACATGTCCAGTGCATTCGACATGGTCGATCACACCATCCTACAAAGAATACTCAACAAAATAGGAACAGAAAGGAAAGTACTTGAATGGTTCAGTGGATTCCTGACCACTCAATCCTACCAAGTGAAACTAAACTCCACAATCTCCAATCCCTGGAAAGCAGAATGCAGAGTATCCCAGGGCTCACTACTCTCTCCACTATTATTCAACCTAACAATGGTCCCCTTTGCAAGATCTCTTTCCAATCAAGTAATCAACCTCTTCATATACACAGATGATGATGTTTCCATCCTCATCCCCTTCAAAAAAATATATCTGAAATTACGTCCAAAATCACAGACAGCATAAATCTCATGGAACTCTGGGCTATAACTTTCAAACTGAAACTAAATAAGGAAAAAAACTCACTGATTAATACTAACATCACTATACAATACCGATCACTTTACACCCATCAATGCTAAGAGAACAGCTATTCCCATAGCAGATGACCTGAAGATCCTAGGAATCACCATACATCGTGAACTATCCTTCAACAAACAGGTCACAAACACTACAAAGAAAATGTTTGACAATGTGTAAACTCAAATGTATAAAAAATTACTTTCCACAAGACACCTTTCGTTCCCTCATCCAAACCATAGTCCTTGCCCATGCAGACTACTGTACTGGACACTACGCAGGATAAAAGGAACAGACCTTAAAGAAGCTACAAACTGCACAGAATACTTCAGCAAGACTTATCTATGACAAAAATTGATTTGAAAGTGCAAGACCTCTGCTCCAAAACCTACCCTGGCTAACCATTAAATTGTTCATATCATTCAAGATCTGTACCTTGGCTTACAAAATAGTCTTTGACCTCACCCCAGCCTACATGTCTGACCTAATTACCCTACCACTATGCAATATAACCAAAGCAAGAGATCCTACATAACCATTCACTTCCCCAAATGTCAAGACCTGAAATACAAAACTACATTCACAACAAGTTTCTCTTATATCTGCACCAAAATCTGGAACTCCTTACCGAAAAATCTAAAATCCATAAACAACTATCTTTAATTCAGAAAACATCTGAAAACACACCTCTTCAAAACTCTTCCTAGATGACAACACTTAGCCTAACAACAAACAGACCACCACTCTTTATCCATGCACTGAATTGATCTTACATGGACTATTTTGAATGATCTTTCTGATCATACCACCACACCTCTAGTATGTAACCTGTGTTCTATTAATTCTACTGTAAGCCACATTGAAACTACCAACAGGTGTGAAAATGTGGGGTATAAATGCAATAAATAAATACCTGTAAACTTTAGTTTGGAGCATAGCTTAGTTTCCATAGTGTAAAACCCTTCCCCCCATAGTTTTAAAACTTTGAACTTGCTGTCATAGCCTACATCATTAACAGATAGCCTCTAGAAGGCACAGCGGGACCTAATTCAGTCACCCTGGAGAGCATGGTTCAGTGTGGTATATCCTTGAAGGGTACTATTGAAACAGGACATTTAGGGAATCCCAATAGAGAAGTGTGAAGAAACAGTGGGGCCCATTTACAGAGTGGTGATAACCCAACACGGGCTTACTGCTCGCTCTCTTGGGACTACCACAGGCCCAAAGTGGCTGCCAGCTATAGTCCCACCCTGAGTGCATGCCATTTCCATGGGAAAAAGAAAACCCCCAGAAATGGTTTGTGCAACAGTAGCCTGGTGGTAGTCGGGCATCACCACACGCTGCACGGGAGTCCTAATAGCCACTTCAGTGGGTGGCAGTAACGGCTCCCCATCGCATGGCCATGCAATAAGAGTTCTCTTACCGCATGACCATGTGTGCTGGAAGCTTTTTTACCTGCTGCAGTAAAAAGAGCCCTTGAGCGCAGGAAAAACGGCCCCCGCCACCAGCACAGGGACTTTTTTTCCCACAGCTTGGTAAAAGGGTCCCAGTGTGTTTTAAGCCTGTAAAATGTATTAGATATTTTTCTGTTTTATGTCCTGAAGTGTATTTCTCCTATTTGGCCAGCAGGTGGTGGTTCTTTGCTGTAAAGCTGTTATAGGAAACAATATTCTTTTTCTTTAACACAAGCAGGAAGCAAGCAGCAGTATACCTTTAAAATGTGTTGACTGGGCTCTGATTGGCCTGGAGTTTAAAATTACCCAAGCAGTTGTTGCTGGTTGTTGCTTCAGTTTCAGCCCGGGAGAAGAGAGAGAGAGAGAGAGAAAGAGAGAGAGAGAGAGAGAGAAGGAGAGAGAGAGAGAGAGAGGGAAGGAGAGAGAGAGGGAGGGAGGGATAGAGAGAGAGAGAGAGAGAGAGAGAGAGAGAGAGAGAGAGAGAGAGAGAGAGAGAGAGAGAGAGATCTTTGCTGAAGTCCTGGAAAAAAAAAACAGTTATATTTGATAACTGGTGAACAGCTATATATGTCCTGATCTTCCTGGGTACTTTCTAGGAAGTATGCAAATGTTTAGTTAGTTTTCTAATTGATCCATTTTTCAGTTACTTGTTATTGTTTGCTATTTGCAATTTTTTTTGTCCACTGTTCAAAGTTCTGAAAATAAACACATTTGTTTGTTCTGCCTATCTGGACTGATAAAGAATCCTGGTGGTTTGTGTGTTGGGTTTGTGAGTGTTTTCTGGGAACTGTGGGACCACTGGTAGTGTGGTTCCAGTAATATAGACATTAATGGGGATAATTTTAGAGTAGGAGACCCACCCAGAGGCGGTTGTGACTCAGTCATTGGGAGGAGGGTGCTGGTGTAGAGCATTAGCGGCAGGTGTAGGCGGACCTGAGCTGTGCTGTGGATAGACCCTCTAAGTGGCCGCAGGGTTACCCAAGTGGATGATTAGGCATTTTGTGACAAGAGGTTTCAACAATGGTGAAAGACAGATATATTTAAAAAGAGAGCAGGGTAAAGGATGAACATTATCCCCATCAACTTCTAAGCAGCTTGTAGATGTAAGGAAAAAACACAATTTGAAGTGTCTGTATACAAATACTAGAAGCCTAAAAAAATAAGATGGGAGAGTTAGAGTATATAGCACCAACAGCCTGATGATCAATTCCCCACACTGTTCAGAAACAGTGCCCTAAAAATAGCATTGGAACAGCGCAGGGATTTAACTCCCCAATGATGAACGCTAAAAACATACTAATTTAGGCGCGTTATTAGCATTGATTATCAGGAGAAAAGAGCAGGAGGATTGTGCTTGGGCATGCGCTCAGGCACAATGATCCCACACTTGTTTGACAAGTTCGGGCTTTCAAAAGCCCGGACCTGTTAAACATAGGAGATGGAGGTCTGTTGGACTCCCAGACCTCCTAATTGCTGAAGCTTATCCTATCTTTTTATGGATTACTACAATATCATTTGTTTTAGGGATCAGCAAAACTTTAATTACTAGGCTCCAGACAATTCAGACTACAGTTATCCGCTTACTCTGTTGCTTACAAAAATTTGATCACATCACATCACATCTGCTCTACAGAATTATCAGTAACTGCCTATTTAATATTTCATCCAGTTTAAAGCATTGTTGATAGGTTTCAAGGCTTTTCAACAAGGTACACCTTTGTATCTGTCCTTGCTAACCATTCCATATTCTTCAATATGGGTATTATGTTCTATAAATGACCATCATATGGTTTTACCAGAGCCCCATCTTGCCCAATTGGAGACGACCATTCTGAGAAGTTCTGAGAGAAAAGGACATTTCTCTGGTAAGTGAACACTATTTTGGTTTGTGCTTTGGGAACTTAAAGATTGGGGTTTAAAGGAGGAATTGTAGGTTAGTGATAGTCAGAATAAAAATATATAAAAGCAAATTTTATCAACTAATCTACATAGGGAAAAAGACTATCAGGCTTATTTTCAAAAGAGAAGGGCGCCCATCTTCTGACACAAATCGGGAGATGGGCACCCTCAACTGCTTTCCGTCGCGGGGATGACCAAAGTTCCCGGGGGCGTGTCGGAGGCATAGCGAAGGCGGGACTGGGGCTGGGGCGTGCTTAATAGATGGGCGTCCATAGACCATTATTAAATTGGACTTGGGGGGGAAATATTTCTGGGATAAGCAGCATAAAATGTTTTGTACTTTTTGGGGGATCTTGCCAGGTATTTGTGACCTGGATTGGCCACTGTTGGAAACAGGATGCTGGGCCTAATGGACCATTGGTCAGTCCCAGTATGGCAATACTTATGTAGTTATGTACTTTTGTTATTACGTACTTATGATCTTTTATTGTGCATTCCTTTTTGCTGTTCCTCATCTCTGGAGCCCCATGCTTCTATCTTTACGCTATGAACTTAATAAAAAGACATTTAAGGCTATTTTGAAGGCTTGGTTATTCAAGCAAGCTGACACTGGTTGATTGAGGCTGTTTGCTGAGAACATCAGTACCTGTGAGAAGGAAGATTTATGTTTGTCTCTAGTGGAGTGTTTGATTCTGTTTGTGTGTTTCTGCCAGGTACTTGTGACCTGGATTGACCATGTTGGAAATAGGATACTAGGCTAGGTGGACCATTGGTCTACCCAATATGACTATTCTTATGTTCTTATATATCTCCCCTCAATTTCAACTAAAGAGAACACATTGGGAATTTTGTCCATGGCCAGACCCAAATTCATCAGCTAGAGTGATTAATTGTGAAATCGCTTCGGTATACTGAAACTAAGTACGTGCACCAAACAGCCAGACATCAATGTGTCTGCTCTAATGACTCTTACAAAACTTGGATTTTCCTAAACTGGCCCTTGGAGATGGTTTGGCATAGAAAGAACTGTTTTTAAGTATAAGCAAGCCATTATGGACAGAGGTGTTCATGCAGAAATCTGGTTCCTAGCTAAGCTGGTAATTAATGAAGATGGAAAGAAATGATTTTTAATACATCTAAGGAGATAAAATACTTTATTAAAACACTGGATTATACAAATCGTCAGAATGGAGTCAAACATCTTGCTCCATCCAAACGCTCTGTGAGCAAGAAGACTGTGTTGCAAATTCACACCTTAAGATGTTTTTTGGACTTAAAAAGGGAAGTTTTATTTGGCATATCTGCCTGCAACTAATTTAGTCGCTTGTACGAGTGCTCGGTGTATTCAATCAACCACATTCAAATGTAGCTTATTCTATAAAGTATGCCTAAACTGAGGTGTACTTTGTAGAATGCGCTTAAGTGAATTTCATTTCAGTGCCAAATTTTTAGGCATGATATATAGAATGAAGTCCTAAATGCTAACAGCAATTGCACCCAAATTTGCAGTTATAGAATAGAGAATAAGTCGGCAATTGTGTACATGATAATATTATAAGTATTAGAAGACACACCCTAATCTGCTCATGTACACACCTCCTTTGTAGTTGCATGCTATAGCATTTTGGCGCAAAGGCCCTGATGATCAAAGGTAAATGCGGGCACTAGAGGCCACTAGCTACGGACTAATGCCCACATTTACCAGCATAGCATGATCGGACGGGTCTGGCGCAGACCGGATGTATTCTATAACAATGCACATAGATTTTATAAATGGCCATATCCTGCCCATTCCACACCCATGGCCGTGCCCCTTTTCAACTGTGCAACTTAGATTTTACACGCAGCATATTTTAGAATATGCCTGGACCTTCTGCCCCTAAATTTTAATTAATGCCAATAAGTTTCAATAATTGCTTATTAATTGACAATCATCAACACTGATTGGCTTGTTAACCAAATAGGTTATGAGTACTATTATGGAATATGCTCCAATTTCCGCAAGGAAATCTTGGTGTGATATATAGAGGGGCATAATCGAATGAAAACGTCTATCTCCATGGGCGTTTATCTCCGAGAACGGGTCCGTGAAGGGGCGGACCGAACCGTATTTTCGAAAAAAATAGACGTCCATGTTTTATTCGACAATTTGTGAGCTGGGCGTTTTTGCTTTTCAGCGATAATGGAAAATGAAAGCGCCCGGCTCAAAAACGAATAAATCCAAGGCATTTGTTCGTGGGAGGGGTCAGGAGTCGTAGTGCACTGGTCCCCCTCACATGCCAGGACACCAACCGGGCACCCTAGGGGGCACTTTTACAAAAAAAAAAAAAAAGTAAAAGAGCTCCCAGGTGCATAGCACCCTTCCCTTGTGTGTTGAGCCCCCCAAATCCCCCTCAAAACCCACTGCCCACAAGTCTACACCATTACTATAGCTCTAAGGGGTGAAGGGGGGCACCTACATGTGGGTACAGTGGGTTTGAGGGGGTTGGACGACTAATAAGCATTAAGCAGCACAATTGTAACAGGTAGGGGGGGATGGGCCTGGGTCCACCTGCCTGAAGTCCACTGCACCCCCTAACAACTGCTCCAGGGACCTGCATACTGCTGCCATGGAGGTGGGTATGACATTTGAGGGTGAAAATAAAAAGTTGTGAAACATCATTTTTTGTGGTGGGAGGGGGTTAGTGACCACTGGGGGAGTCAGGGGAGTCAGGGGAGGTCATCCCCGATTCCCTCTGGTGGTAATCTGGTCATTTAGGGCACTTTTTGGGGCCTTATTCGTGAAAAAACAGGGTCCAGGAAAAGTGCCCTAAATTCTAGCTACAAACGCATACTTTTTTTCCATTATCGGCGAAAGGCACCCATCTCTGTTCGGGTGATAACCATGCCCCAGTCCCGCCTTCACCACACCTCCGACACGCCCCCATCAACTTTGTACGTTTCCGCGATGGAGTGCAGTTGAAAATGTCCAAGTTCGGCTTTCGATTAAACCGTGTTATTCAGTTTTGTGAGATAAACGTCCATCTCCCGATTTAGGTCGGAACTTGGGCGTTTTTCTCGTTCGATTATAAGCAGGATAGTAGCCAGGGGATGGATTTCATATTTTTCATACCCAATTTTTGCATATTCTTTTGAATCTATCCTAAATGTATCTATGTTAACTGCGCATAGTCTTTAACACTTTGTAAAGACATTTTCTGTGTAGTAACTGAGGTCACACTGGACAAACCCCAACAGTTATTGCACAGCCATTCTTCTTACCGTGCATTAATTTTTGCAGTTAAAGCACAGTGAGTGCAAAAAATTACATTTTAGTAAAAAGGCCCCTTTCTGTTCAGTGCACATTAATAAATAAGCCCCTTAGTTTCACAATCACGCATAGCAAGTTGTCTTGTACAATGCCTAGGGTGTCTTAATAGAAAAAAAGTCCCACACCATGAGCAGCTTACATGTATATTGCATCTGTTCAAACAGGGACATATTTTACCTGGATGCAATTCACCTTGAACAATTACAGAAAAATGTATAGGCTAGAATAAAATAATTTTTAAAAATATGGCAAATTTTTTTTTTCAACACTGTTTGCATATATGCTTAATGTATAAAGTTGAATGATGGATTTTAATAGTATTGGATAAAATCAGTCACTTCCAAGAGCCCCATAGGTGACTTCATCAAGATTTATAAGAGCAGAATTCTTATGTTCCAAGGAGTCAATTAAAGGTAATTATAATGTAAAAATGTCTTGCTTCCTGCACTAAATGAGAATTGATTACCAAGAATGCACTTCAAATATTTGTAACTGAAGAGTCTCTAGGAAAACTAATCTTTTAATTCAGTGATTAAATTAGATTTTTTTTAAACAAAACAAAACAAAAAACCATGGAACTGCTAAATTGAAGTACATTTTTTAGTCCATAATGCATAATTCATATTGATTGGAAATAACACGAAATATTTACATAGTTTACATTTTCAAAAAGTAGGATGAGGTAAGAAACAGGATAACATTTCTCTGAAGGGGTGAATAAGCATGTGGATAAAGGCGAGCCAGTTGATATTGAGGGGCATAATCGAAAGGGACGCCCAAGTTTTGCTGAGGACGTCCTCGCAAAATGCCCCGGTGGAGGGGTGGAGAAACGTGTATTATCGAAAAAAGATGGACGTCCATCTTTTGTTTCGATAATACGGTTGGGGACACCCAAATCTTGAAATTTAGGTCGTCCTTAGAGATGGTCATCCCTAGACTTGGTCGTTTCTGATTTTCGGCAATAATGGAAACCAAGGACGCCCATCTCAGAAATGACCAAATGCAAGCCTTTTGGTTCTGGGAGGAGCAAGCATTCGTAGTGCACTGGTCCCCCTCACATGCCAGGACACCAACCGGGCACCCTAGGGGGCACTGCAGTGGACTTCAGAAATTGTTCCCAGGTACATAGCTCCCTTATCTTGTGTGCTGAGCCCCCCAACCCCCCCAAAAACCTACTACCCACAACTGTACAAAACTACCATAGCCCTTATGGGTGAAGGGGGGCACCTAGATGTGGGTACAGTGGTTTCTGGTGGGTTTTGGAGGGCTCACATTTACCACCACAATTGTAACAGGTAGAGGGGTATGGGTCTGGGTCCGCCTGTCTGAAATGCACTGCACCCACTAAAACTGCTCCAGGGACCCCCATACTGCTGTGATGGACCTGAGTATGACATTTGAGGCTGGCACAAAATATTTGTAAAGATATTTTTTGAAGGGGGTTAGTGACCACTGGGGGAGTAAGGGGAGGTCATCCTCGATTCTCTCCGGTGGTCATCTGGTCAGTTCAGGCACCTTTTTGTGCCTTGGTCATAAGAAAAACAGGACCAGGTAAAGTCGTCCAAGTGCTCGTCAGAGACACCCTTTTTTTCCATTATGGGTCGAGGACATCCATGTGTTAGGCACGCCCAAGTCCCACCTTTGCTAGGCCTCCGACACGCCTTTGTGAACTTTGCTCGTCCCTGCGACGGAAAGCAGTTGGGGATGCCCAAAATCGGCTTTCGATTATACCGATTTGGGCAACCCTGTGAGAAGGACGCCCATCTTCTGATTTGTGTCGAAAGATGGGCATCCTTCACTTTCGAAAATGAGCCTGATTGTGTATCTAGATTTTCAAAAGGCATTTGACAAAGTACCTCATGAAAGATTCTTGAAGAAATTATAAAGTCATGGGCTAGGAGACAGGACTTAAATACAAATCAATATATGCATCTAGCTTCTCCTACATCAGTACACAACTATGGAATGCACTACCGAATGCCATAAAAACAACACATGATTTGATAACCTTCCGGAAACTACTAAAGACTAAATTGTTCAAAAAGACTTATCAAAAGGATCCTTCATAAATGACCTGACATCTAACTCAATCAGAACAAGTTAACAGTGAACTCTTCTATTTGATTACTTTAATTTCTTTTTCTTTACTGAACGTTACCCTTGATTTCAAATTCCTGAAATGTATTATTTATCCATTTACTTCTAATGTACCTCATATTTTTTGTACTTATTGTTAATTAATAATAATATGTATTTCTCACTCCGGAAATGGCTACCGCCATTTCGGCATAATGTAAGCCACATTGAGTCTGCAAAGAGGTGGGGAAATGTAGGATACAAATGCAGCAAATAAATAAATAAATAAATGTCCTATTGTGGATTAAAAACTAGTTAAAAGAAAGAAAACAGAGAGTAGTGTCAAATGGTCAGTATTCTCAATGGAGATGGGTAGATAGTGGGGGTCTCCAGGTGTTTGTGCTGCGAATGCTGCTTTTTAGCATATTTATAAATGATCTAGAGATGGGAATAACTAGTAAAGTAATTCAATTTGCTGAGGACACAACATTATTCAAAGTTGTTAAATCGCAAGAGGATTGTGAAAAATTGCAAGAGGGCTTTACCAGACTGGGAGACTGGGTATCCAAATGACAGATGACTTTTAATGTGAGCAAGTGCAAAGTGATGCATGTGGGAAAGAGGAACCCAAACCACAGTTAAGTGATGCAAGGTTCTACATTAGGAGTCACCGCCCAGGAAAAGGATCTAAGTGTCATCGTTGATGATATGTTGAAACCCTCTGCTCAAGATACAGTGGTGGCTAAGAAAGCAAACAGAATGTTAGGAATTATTAGAAAAGGAATGTAAAATAAAACTGAGGATGTTATAATGCCTTTTTATCGCTACATGGTGTAACCACACCTCAAATACTGTGTGTAGTTCTAGTCACTGCATTTCAAAAAAGATATAGTGGGATTAGAAAAGGTGCAGAGAATGGTGAGAAAATGATAAAGGGGATGGGATGACTTCTCTATGAGAAATGGCTAAAGCGGCTAGGGATCTTCAGAAGAGATGGCTGAGGGGAGATATGATAGAGGTTTATAAAATACTGAGTGTAGTACAACAGTTAGTCATGAATTGCTTGTTTACTCTTTCCAAAAATACTAGGACTAGGGAGCATACCAAGAAGTTAAAAGTAGTAGAAGTAGTAAAGTTAAAATAAATTGGAGAAAATATTTCTTCACTCAACGTAATCAATAGAAATAAAACAAAATAAAACATGGAAAAGAAAATACGATGATACCTTTTTTATTGGACATAATACATTTATTGATTAGCTTTTGAAGATTGTTCTTCTTCCTCAGATCGGAAATATGCAAATGTTGGTAGATGACAGTATATATAAGTGAAACATCAAAGCATTCCAGTGACAGTATAACAGGATGGGGGTGGATAGGTGAGAGACAGGAAGAGGGACAGGTGAGATATGCATGGAGACAGGAGGGGGACAAAGCAGTATGATTTTCAAAGCAATATATTTTTATGGTTTATAATGGGCTAGAAAACCCAGATCTTTGTTAAGACCGGTCTGGTGGGTGTCAAAATATTTAATCATTCTGACTTCAAAGTTCTTACATTCCTGTATTGTTTTAAAGTTCCCTTTTAAGATTCTTACCATGAAGTCACTGGTACAGTGTTCTGGTTTTGTAAAGTGCTGCCCCACAGGCGTGACATCTTTATTAGTACTGGCATTTTTCATATACTGCTTTGTCCCCCTCCTGTCTCCATGCATATCTCACCTGTCCCTCTTCCTGTCTCTCACCTATCCACCCCCATCCTGATTATTTCTTACCTCCAAATCTCCTCACAGTCCTTCTACTGCTTAGAACTGTTATTCACTTCTTACTGAACACAACATCAGTCAGTGTTCATAAACCCTGTTCCCACTCAGTTAAATGTTAGGCAGTAGAGTATTATATCCCTCTTCCTCCTTCTCTCCTGGGGAGCCAGAGCTAACTTTCTTCACTGACTATGGCTGCTTCAGAACTTTCATTGCCCTTTCCTAAGACAGATGCGGGTAACACTAGACTTTTTCCATCCCCCCCCCCCCCCCTCTCTTTCTTTGTCCTTTTTCACAGTCAGAACAATTCCTCATGCTAGCAGCAGTTTTTTCAAAAAAAGGTTATTGTCTGGGAGAGAAGGGCGGTGCAAGTTCCACCTCCCTAGGATCCTGGAACTAGCTCAGCCTCTTAGCTGCTAGGGCTTCTCTCCTTTTTTTGCCATCTCTTCTGCATCATCATGAGGGGAATTGACTAAGCTCCTTCCCTCTTTCTTAGCAGCCTAGTAGAGATGTGTATTAGGGTTATGTGTGTGCCTAGCTGGGCTGCTTGTACTTCTCTGGCTGACTCCTCTCTCTCTCCTATGGCCTCAGTCATCCTGGCAGCTACAAAAGCAAAAAAAAATTAAAATTAAACTGAGGGGGAATTTTCTAACCTTTCATATGGCTCTTTCAGCATTTTTAACCCAGCTCTTTCTGGGTTCCTCCATATCCTTATCACAATAGGCCAGTGGTTACCAAACTTTGTTGGTTCACAGCACCCTTAATGTCTGAGAAATTTTTCATGGTACTCCCCCTCCCTGGCCACACAGGTCTGCACCCACCCCCCTGGCTATACAGGTCTTCACCTCCGGGCTCACCACACATCATGTCCAATATTTCTCCCTCCCTTTCTCCCCCATGCATCACCTCCCCTCCAACCCATGCCCCCTTGTAATCCATTATAATCCATTTTTAACTTGTTCCTGGGGAGAAGATGAAGAAGAGCCTGAAGCTGAACACAGGAGGGAGGCAACATAATATCCTGCAGACCCAGTCTCCTTCCCTGACAGGTAAGTAGTGAGTATCCAGGGTCCCGGGGCGGAAGCAGGCTTTCAAATTTCCAGGTTGACGGCATCGGTGGCGATGTGCAAGCCCTGCCTTTGGCCTGCCCCAGAACGAGGCCTGTACAAAGAAGGCTTCATGGCAGGCCAAAGGCAGCGCTTACATCGCTGCCGGCAGCTTGCAGTGGGCAGGAGGTGGAGAGAGGAAGGTGAATGATACCGCACCAATCGTTGTTCTGGAGCTCAGCGTGTGAACTCCCATCGGCCCCGCAGCACCCCTGTGAGTTTGTCACGGGCACTGGTGTGCTGCGGCACACAATTTGTGAAACGATGCAATAGGCAACCACCTTTGTTTTTTTAACCACCTATCAACCAACAATCCCCTGTTCCAGATAATAATCATTATTTAAAAAAAGCAAAAAACTGAAAATGAAACTAAGAATATTTTACCCCTTCTCCAGTGCAATGCCATGGGACCTTCATGCCAGTATTTTTGCTATTTTATCCTTCTCGCAGTGCCTTAGAATATTTCTACAAAAGTTGATACTGCTGTGCCTCTTACCCCATGCCTTGGTATGTTCATTCACTGATTCTTTATTTATTGATTTATTTTAACATGTTACAGCCATATTATCCCAGGAGCTATGTAAGGAGTAGTTAATAACAGCTTCTTTGTGACAGCCTAGGGAACAGTAGAGATGAACATTAAGGCTGCATGCTAATCTTCCTTTCAATGATTGCATAATCTTTCTCACAGTGCAACAATGCCATTAAATTCACCTCTCTGTGGAAACACTTGGTATTCTGACCTGCACCCCACAAAACTATGACTCTGGCCTAAGCTTCTTTGTGCTTCTTTGCCTTATGCTGAGAGGATTTGAGGTCCTCATGCCAATACTGATGCTCCTTTCCCCTTCCATGATGCTCTGGGGTATTACTTCTTTACTTTTCTTCTGGTGTTTATGGGGTTGTTCCTGCCAATGTCGGTGCCACGTTACCCTTATCCTCGTGCTTTGGGGTTTTGTTGACCATGTTGGTGCTGCTGTTCCCCTCCCTCGCCCTATTCCACTTTGCCTCTCTCAGAGGGACTTACAATCTTCATGTCATTTTTACTAATCTTTGTCCCTTTTTTGGTGCTGTGGTGTTTTCATGACACTTGATGCTTTGGTATGTGGTTGCCTCTGGAGAAGATTTCTGCCAAGGAATGCCAAGCCAAATGCAAAGCGGAGATAAGGAGGGCAAAAAAGGACTTTGAGAAGAAATTAGCGTTGGAAGCAAAAATACATAGTAAAAACTTTTTTAGATACATTAAAAGCAGGAAACCGGCCAAAGAGTCGGTTGGGCCGCTGGACGAAAATGGTGTTAAAGGGGCGATCAAGGAGGACAAAGCCGTAGCGGAGAAATTAAATGAATTCTTTGCTTCGGTCTTCACCGAGGAGGATTTGGGGGGGACACCGGTGCCGGAAAGAATATTTGAAGCGGGGGAGTCGGAGAAACTAAACAAATTCTCTGTAACCTTGGAGGATGTAATGGGTCAGTTCAGCAAGCTGAAGAGTAGTAAATCACCGGGACCTGATGGTATTCATCCCAGAATATTAATAGAACTAAAAAATGAACTTGCGGAGCTACTGTTAGAAATATGCAATCTGTCCCTAAAATCGAGTGTAATACCGGAAGACTGGAGGGTAGCCAATGTTACTCCGATTTTTAAGAAAGGTTCCAGAGGAGATCCGGGAAATTATAGACCGGTGAGTCTGACGTCGGTGCCGGGCAAGATGGTGGAGGCTGCTATTAAGAATAAAATTGCAGAGCATATACAAAAACATGGACTGATGAGACAAAGTCAGCACGGATTTAGTGAAGGGAAGTCTTGCCTCACCAATCTAATGCATTTTTTTGAGGGGGTAAGCAAACATGTGGACAATGGGGAGCCGGTTGATATTGTATATCTGGATTTTCAGAAGGCGTTTGACAAAGTGCCGCACGAAAGACTCCTGAAGAAATTGCAGAGTCATGGAATCGGAGGTAGGGTATTATTATGGATTAAGAACTGGTTGAAAGATAGGAAGCAGAGAGTAGGATTGCGTGGCCAGTATTCTCAGTGGAGGAGGGTAGTTAGTGGGGTCCCGCAGGGGTCTGTGCTGGGTCCGTTGCTTTTTAATGTATTTATAAATGACCTAGAGATGGGAATAACTAGTGAGGTAATTAAATTCGCCGATGACACAAAATTATTCAGGGTCGTCAAGTCGCAGGAGGAATGTGAACGATTACAGGAGGACCTTGCGAGACTGGGAGAATGGGCGTGCAAGTGGCAGATGAAGTTCAATGTTGACAAGTGCAAAGTGATGCATGTGGGTAAGAGGAACCCGAATTATAGCTACGTCTTGCAAGGTTCCGCGTTAGGAGTTACGGATCAAGAAAGGGATCTGGGTGTCGTCGTCGATGATACGCTGAAACCTTCTGCTCAGTGTGCTGCTGCGGCTAGGAAAGCGAATAGAATGTTGGGTGTTATTAGGAAGGGTATGGAGTCCAGGTGTGCGGATGTTATAATGCCGTTGTATCGCTCCATGGTGCGACCGCACCTGGAGTATTGTGTTCAGTACTGGTCTCCGTATCTCAAAAAAGATATAGTAGAATTGGAAAAGGTACAGCGAAGGGCGACGAAAATGATAGTGGGGATGGGACGACTTTCCTATGAAGAGAGGCTGAGAAGGCTAGGGCTTTTCAGCTTGGAGAAGAGACGGCTGAGGGGAGATATGATAGAAGTGTATAAAATAATGAGTGGAATGGATCGGGTGGATGTGAAGCGACTGTTCACGCTATCCAAAAATACTAGGACTAGAGGGCATGAGTTGAAGCTACAGTGTGGTAAATTTAAAACGAATCGGAGAAAATTTTTCTTCACCCAACGTGTAATTAGACTCTGGAATTCATTGCCGGAGAACGTGGTACGGGCGGTTAGCTTGACGGAGTTTAAAAAGGGGTTAGATAGATTCCTAAAGGACAAGTCCATAGACCGCTATTAAATGGACTTGGAAAAATTCCGCATTTTTAGGTATAACTTGTCTGGAATGTTTTTACGTTTGGGGAGCGTGCCAGGTGCCCTTGACCTGGATTGGCCACTGTCGGTGACAGGATGCTGGGCTAGATGGACCTTTGGTCTTTCCCAGTATGGCACTACTTATGTACTTATGTACTTATGTACTTATGTACTTATGTACTTATTTATTTTAACAAGCCTTACATCTTGTAAAAGTAACACAGAGTTAGAATTTTGTTTTAAACGAAAAGTTTTCCACAATACAAACATCAATATTATTAATCTCTTTCTTAGACCTCAAAAATGGGGGTTGTTTCATAAAGATAAGGAGATCTTTTAGATACAAAATCATAAAGGAATCGGCCTAACTCAAATTCACTTTCTTAATATATTAATCAGCTGTTAAACTATTCACTGGGATCCACTGGAGAGCCTTTTTTGATCCAAGAAACTTTTAAGTTGCTCAGACTCGAAGAAAACATATTTAACATTTAGATATTTTACAATACATTTACATGGATAGAACAAGAGAAATGAGGCTCCCATTGCCCTAGTTTCCTCTCGGAGTGTAGATTTCTGCCAAGTTTTAAACAAAATGCAATAAAAAGGAATGGAAAATGTCCACTGTTGGAGTATAACATGTCTTGCTGTCTTGACTTTAATGAGACCCAAACAGACCCAAATAAAACAAAATGTTCAACTTGACTATGAGCCACATGGTTTGGCATACAATCTAATTGTTGATTTGTACTGTTCCTTAGGCTGTCACTACTATTGGCTAGTCTGAACATGCTGTAGCTTCTGGGACAATATGACTGTAACATGTAAAATCGATAAATAAAGAAACATACATCAAAAACTTTGTAGCAACAATAACTTTCATGTTTTTACCAACTCCATGAGAATTGTGCCAGGTACTGGTGACTTGGATTGACCACTGTTGGAAACAGGATACAGGCTTGATGGACCTTCGGTCTGTCCCATTATGGCGATGCTTACATACTTATGCAATATGAGCTATGGGCCTGTTGAACACAGCTGAAAAATGCAGAAGACAGAAAAACTTCCTGTATACAGACTGGATACAAGTGTATTTTAGGCAAAAACTGCTGTGTATCACTGTAATAATACTATGATAGGGAATAGGATTTGATATACCACATTTCTCTAGTTACAATCAAAGCAGTTTACATATTATATACATGTACTTATTATGTACCTGGGGCAATGGAGGCTTAAGTGACTTGGCCACAGTCATAAGAAGCTGCAGTAGGAATCAAACTCTATTCCCTTGGTTCTTAGGCCACCTGCACTATCTAATAGTTACTCTTCTGGAGATGCCTTCAGTTTGTAAAATTGTTATGAGCATGAAAAATGCACATTAAATTTGCTTTACATAAAAATCTCCAAATTAACCACACAAGTGTCAAAAGGGTTTAACCAGGCAGGAAAGCCTTCTGCTTGGCTAAACCTCACTGAGCTGGCTGGCCACTGATATTCAGCAGTACGTAACTGGGTAGTGCTACGGAATATCAGCTGTAACCTGCCATTCCATAACTGGCAAAGTTAGCGCAGTCGAGGGGTGACATTTGGGCAGAGCAATTATCCAATTAGCAGTGATATTCAATCTGCTAACCTTCTAAGCAAGCAGATAAAGTCAGTACAACAAAAATGTTGCCCTTTGGGCCCTGTTTACTGAGCCACTCTAGAGGCATGCTAGTATTTTTAGTGCACAGTAACGCTAGAGAAACCTATAGGAATATATAGGCATCTCTATTGTTTAGCACGTGCTAATTTTAGCGTGCGCTAAAAACACTAGCACATCTTAGTAAACAGGGCCTCTGATCCACTGAGTTAACGAGGCACTGGTCTGAATATCAGCTGGTGCCCAGTTATCTTCTGGATTGCTGCACTAACCCAAATATTAGGTACCAGAGGCTGGACATGCCTAGACATTGAATATCAGGAGTTAATTCAGCTCACAGTCATAAGGAGCTTCTAAGCTGCTTATCACTGTGTGCTGAATATCAAACCCATAAAGTTGATTTATGTGTGCAAAACATTTTTATGCACATTAAGCAAATTTTACACCCACTCATTTATGAAACAAATAATATCTTAGTCAGTCAAGAATACTTGACGATGACTACAAAAACCAGAAAATTATTTCCATCCATGTCCCTACAAAATAATTTGTTAACGAAGATTTCATAGAAATACAGCATTAAAGGGGAGGGGGAAGTAGTTAACAAGCTGTGTTAAGGCTATAACATACATGGAGGGGCATAATTGAATGAAAACGTCTATCTCCATGGGCGTTTATCTCCGAGAACGGACCGAACCGTATTTTCCAAAAAAATAGACGTCCATGTTTTATTCGACAATTTGTGAGCTGGGTGTTTTTGTTTTTCAGTGATAATGGAAAATGAAAGCGCCCAGCTCAAAAACGAATAAATCCAAGGCCTTTGTTCGTGGGAGGGGCCAGGAGTCGTAGTGCACTGGTCCCCCTCACATGCCAGGACACCAACCGGGCACCCTAGGGGGCACTTTTACAAAAACAAAAAAAAAGGTAAAAGAGCTCCCAGGTGCATAGCACCCTTCCCTTGTGTGTTGAGCCCCCCAAATCCCCCTCAAAACCCACTGCCCACAAGTCTACACCATTACTATAGCCCTAAGGTGCCTAGGGGGGCACCTACATGTGGGTACAGTGGGTTTGAGGGGGTTGGACGACTAATAAGCATTAAGCAGCACAATTGTAACAGGTAGGGGGGGATGGGCCTGGGTCCACCTGCCTGAAGTCCACTGCACCCCCTAACAACTGCTCCAGGGACCTGCATACTGCTGCCATGGAGGTGGGTATGACATTTGAGGGTGAAAATAAAAAGTTGTGAAACATCATTTTTTTTGTGGTGGGAGGGGGTTAGGGACCACTGGGGGAGTCAGGGGAGGTCATCCCCGATTCCCTCTGGTGGTAATCTGGTCATTTAGGGCACTTTTTGGGGCCTTATTCGTGAAAAAACAGGGTCCAGGAAAAGTGCCCTAAATTCTAGCTACAAACGCATACTTTTTTTTCCATTATCGGCGAAAGGCGCCCATCTCTGTTCGGGTGATAACCCCGCCCCAGTCCTGCCTTCACCACGGCTCCGACACACCCCCGTCAACTTTGTACGCTTCCGCGATGGAGTGCAGTTGAAAACGTCCAAGTTCGGCTTTCGATTATACCGCGTTATTCGTTTTTGGGAGATAAACGCCTATCTCCCAATTTAGGTCGAAATATAGGCGTTTTTGTATTTCGATTATAAGCTGGATACTGTTCCCTGAACATATGTTAAAGAACATTAATGCAATTTATGTTACTGTAATGCACTGCATTTTAAGTTAACCTGGGTTACATGTAAAGAGGTGTAAACCATGGAAATGCATGCAAAACTGCTCTTTAGGGAATGGGAATTGATATATTCAAAGCAGTTTATATATTATATACAGGTACACTTACTTGCACCTGGGATAGTGGAGGGTTAAGTAACTTATCCACAGTTACAAGGAGCTGTAGTGAAAATCAAACCCAGCTCCCGAGAATCAAAGTCCACTACACTAACCATTAGGCTACTCCTCCAATCAATCTTTAAAGCTTCTATCTTTAGAAAAGAGATTTAACAATATGACTTGCAGTGCATACTGCAAGCTACATTATTCAAGGAAAAGCACTGCTAGCAAAAAGCTGGTAATAATTTTCTGTTTGGAGAGCTCTGGGCTGCAAAGCAGCAGTCTGACACTCTAGGGCACTCTTATAGAGGCCAGCCAAAATGGTGATGAGCTTCTTCCAATACCTTCCCTAATCAAGCCCTCTCCAAAGGACCCCCCCCCATGACATCTCCCTCTATTGGAAGCCCCCTCTAATGCATCCATTCACTTAGAACACCCCTATTCAAGCTCCCCCACACAGGAACACCCCATCAGGAAATGCCCCCCCCCAAATTGTTGCACCCAGTTATAGAATTTCCCCCATAATATATGTAAAGGTATTCCTAAGGGGGGGGGGGGGCAAAGAATAAGCAGGATCCACACTTGTGTATGTATCTTATAAAATTGTCGGAGTTACAATGGACCGCAAATTAACACTACAGAGCCAAGTAAAATCCACAACAAAGAAAATGTTCTTCTCAATGTGGAAACTCAAATGTGTGAAACAATTCTTCCCGAGGGAAACATTTTGCAGCCTGATCCAATAAATGGTACTAAGCCATGTAGACTACTGCAATGGAATTTATGCGGGATGCAAAGAACAAACCTTAAGGAAACTTCAGACTGCTCAAAGCACGGCAGCAAGACTCATCTTCGGAAAAACGTGATTTGAAAGCGCTATACCCCTAATCAAAAAACTACACTGGCTCCCGATCAAAGAATGCATCGCCTTCAAAATCTGCACTATGGTTCACAAAATCATCTACAGAGAAGCACTGGGATACATGACAGACTTGATTGACCTACCAACCAGAAACACATCCGAATCAACTCGATCATACCTAAACCTGCACTACCCAAGCTGCAAAAGACTAAAATACAAAGTAACTTACGCATCCAGTTTTTCCTACATCAGCACACAACTATGGAATGCACTACCAAAAACGTTGAAAATTATGTACGACCACTTACACTTCAGAAAAACACTAAAAACTTACCTGTTTAAAAAGGCATACCCTTCCGATCCAACATAAATGCCTGATCTCTGCGACACAACAACACTAAAGTTTGTAATGGTCATTAAACAATTGTTCTGTTGTACGATTCCTTTATGTGGTCCTACCACATGAACCTTATCTTACCACAACAAAACCTTGTATTTGTTTACTCCGGAATCTGCAACAACTGTCCGGCACTATGTAAGCCACATTGAGCCTGCAAATAGGTGGGAAAATGTGGGGTACAAATGTAACAAATAAATAAATAAATAAACATATTCTTTGAAGCACATTTACACAGAATGTAATGCTTGCCTCTGACTGGTGCAACTTTATGTGGCAGCTATGATATTGAAAATGTCAGTGATATATTCTATGTTTTTCATGTTGTTACCAAAATTCAATACCAGGCCACCAGGTATAGCCAGTTAAATATGATATTCGCAAAGATGAACCACATAAAGATAGGACTGTGTTTTATGTGGTCCCTCAGGTGTACATTATAATATCCCTGAAGTCTAGTGGGTTCAGTCCTTATACATCAACCTGATTCCTAGTGGTTATACTGCATGACTACCACTAGGGGTCACTGGTACCATTTTGAACTTGGTGCTGATGAGGGCAAGAAAGACTGAGGAGGATTGTTCCTGCCTTAACTGCACTCAACCTCTTGCGGCAGCCTCTTGGTACTACTGAAGTATCGTGAGGCTGCCACGAGAGCTCTCTAGCCCCCCTAACCCAAATCCTGACCAACTTCTCAAGCTTACAGGGGTTTGTGGGCTCTAGTAGGGGGAGAGCAAGGCTCACTCACTCCCACCTCGATGATGACAGACCTTTACATGACAATCAGAAGATCTAGTGTTGATATCCACTCAGGAGCTAGGCTACCAAATATGGGCACAGAGAGAACAGCAAGCTCTATGTAAGGAAGATAAATGTTATGCTGCCCCCATTTGAATGTGAATAGATTATATTGTCTGTGTATATTACGTACTGCTGTGCTGAAAACTACAAGTTCCTATATTTTTGGAGTTTTGACCCTTTCTGAGCACAGAAATTGTCAAAACTGTTCCCTGCTCCCAGTGTCTCATGCATTTTCCTTATTAGCTTGTCTTGTCTTCAAGCATGCTGGGTAAGGGGCCTGCCCCCCCCCCCCCCCCCCCATCCATCCATTGTGTTTGTAAAGAACCAGAATCTGCTCATTCTGTGATCTTGCTGCTTAGCTGTTTCAAGTCTCTGGGATTTTATTGTGTTTTATGTATTTGCAAGTTCATCAATCAGCGTATAGCTTAATTCCCAGCCTCTCCTGACTGTGAAGGGGTGGTTACAGAACAGACTCTAATCTGCAGAGGCAGTAACTCTATTTCCAATACATTTTTCTTTTTTCTTTGGATTGACTTCATAAAAGAATAATTGGATCAAGAGTTTTGGGTCTTCACTGGTGATGTTAATACTGATTTAGCTAT